>NC_053426.1:34420128-34447059 GCF_007990345.1 Gossypium hirsutum | reverse complement strand
TAATATACTATCGGTAAATAATAAAAATAAAAAAAAAAACATAACGAATATGAATAAATACCCATCCTTTAGGCTGGCAAATATTCTTCCACTGGACTATCGCCCACAATTTTCCTCTTTCTTTCCAACCACCAATTCTGCTATCTTTAATAGAAGCTCCTCGATCACAATCCTAATTGTCAAACCTACTTGTAATCACCCTACAAATAGGTCTACCAGTTTGAGTAAGTTTATCGGGTTCCGGGTGAAAGCTAAGAGTTAATCGGGTTTACTAGTAATTGTTTTTTTAAAAAAAAATAGTTAGCTTAATTTCATTTAAAAATCGGTAAATGATATTACGGAAAATAAAAATATTTATTGAAAAATTAATTTTATGGTTTTAAATGTTTTTTGGTTAGAGTAAATATTTTATTGAAAACTAAATTAAAATAAAGAGAAGTTACAATATTAACTAAACGGGTAAATAATATTCCGGAAAATAAAAATAATTTTAGAAAAATATCACTCACGAATATCATGAATACTAATACCCCCATCCTTTTAGGCTGGCACACAAATTCTTCTACGGGAGTATCGCCCAATATTTTCCGCTTTCCTTTCCGGACCACCAAATTCTTCTTATCTTTGATAGAAGCTCCTCTATCACAATCCTAATTGTCCAAACCTACTTGCAATCGCCCTAAAAATAGGTCTTCCAGTTTTGAGTAAGTTTATCGGGTTCCGAGTGAATGCTGGGAGTTAATCGAGTTTACTAGTCATTATTTTTTTTAAAAAAATTAGTTAGCTTAATTTTATTTAAACATCGGTAAATAATATTCCGGAAAATAAAAATATTTTTTGCGAAATCAATTTTATTATTTTAAATATTTTTTGGTTATAGTAAATATTTTATTGAAAAATAAATTAAAATTGAGAGAAGTTAGAATATTAACTAAACGGGTAAATAAGATTCCAAAAAAAAAATATTTTTAGAAAAATATCACTCACGAATATCATGAATACTAATACCCCCATCCTTTTAGGCTGGCACACAAATTTTTCCACGGGAGTATCGCCAAATATTTTCCTCTTTCCTTTCCAGACCACGAAATTCTGCTTATCTTTAATAGAAGCTCCTCGATCAAAATCCTAATTGTCTAAACCTACTTGTAATCGCCCTAAAAAAAGCTCTACCAGTTTTGTGTAAGTTTATCGAGTTCCAGGTGAATGCTAGGAGTTAATCGAGTTTACTTGTCATTGTTTTTTTTTTAAAGAAAATTAGTCAGCTTAATTTCATTTAAAAATCGGTAAATAATATTCCGGAAATTAAAAATATTTTTTAAGAAATCAATTTTATGGTTTAAAATATTTTTTGGTTAGAGTAAATATTTTATTAAAAATAAATTAAAATTGAGAGAAGTTACAATATTAACTAAACAGGTAAATAAATTCCGGAAAATAAAAATATTTTTGAAAAATATCACCACGAATATCATGAATACTAATACCCCCATTCTTTTAGGCTCGCACACAAATTCTTCCACGGGAGTATCGCCCAATATTTTCCTCTTTCCTTTCCAAACCACTAAATTCTTCTTATCTTTGATAGAAGCTCCTCGATCACAATCCTAATTGTCTAAACCTACTTGTAATCGCCCTAAAAAAAGCTCTACCAGTTTTGAGTAAGTTTTTCGGGTTCCGGGTGAATGCTAGGAGTTAATCGAGTTTACTAGTTATTGTTTTTTTTAAAAAAAATTAGTCAGCTTAATTTCATTTAAAAATCGGTAAATAATATTTCGAAAAATAAAAATATTTTTTGAGAAATCAATTTTATGGTTTTAAATATCTTTTGGTTATAGTAAATATTTTATTGAAAAATAAATTTAAATGGAAAAAAGTTACAATATTAACTAAACGGGCAAATAATATTCCGAAAAATAAAAATATTTTTAGAAAAATATCACTCACGAATATCATGAATACTAATACCCCATCCTTTTAGGTTGGCACACAAATTCTTCCACGGGAGGATCGCCCAATATTTTCTCCTTTCCTTTCCAGACCACCAAATTCTGCTTATCTTTGATAGAAGCTCCTCGATCAATATCCTAATTGTCCAAACCTACTTGTAATCGCCCTAAAAATAGGTCTACCAGTTTTGAGTAAGTTTATCGGGTTCTGGGTGAGTGCTAGGAGTTAATCGGGTTTACTAGTCATTGTTTTTTTTAAAAAAAATTAGTTAGCTTAAATTCATTTAAAATTCGGTAAATAGTATTCCGAAAAATAAAAATATTTATTGCGAAATCAATTTTATGATTTAAATTTTTTTTGGTTAGATTAAATATTTTATTGAAAAATAAATTAAAATGGAGAGAAGTTACAATATTAACTAAACGGGTAAATTATATTCAGGAAAATAAAAATATTTTTTGAAAAATATCACTCACGAATATCATTAATACTAATACCCCCATCCTTTTATGCTGGCACACAAATTCTTCCACGGGAGTAACGCCCAATATTTTCCTCTTTCCTTTCTAGACCACCAAATTCTGCTTTCTTTGATAGAAGCTCCTCAATCACAATCCTAATTGTCCAAACCTACTTGTAATGCCCTAAAAATAGGTCTCCAGTTTTGAGTAAGTTTACGGGTTCCGGGTGAATGCTAGGAGTTAATCGGGTTTACTAGTATTGTTTAGTTAGCTTAGTTTCTTTAAAAATCGGTAAATAATATTCCGAAAAATAAAAATATTTTTTATAAATCAATTTTATGGTTTTAAATATTTTTTGGTTACAGTAAATATTTTATTGAAAAATAAATTAAAATGGAGAGAAGTTACAATATTAACTAAACAGGTAAATAATATTCCGGAAAATAAAAATATTTTTAGAAAAATATACTCACGAATATCATGAATACTAATACCCCATCCTTTTAGGCTAGCACACAAATTCTTCCACGGGAGTATCGCCCAATATTTTCCTCTTTCCTTTCCAGACCACAAATTCAGCTTATCTTTGATAGAAGCTCCACGATCACAATCCTAATTGTCCAAACCTACTTGTAGTCGCCCTAAAAATAGGTCTACAGTTTTGAGTAAGTTTAACGGGTTCCGGGTGATGCTAGGAGTTAATCGGGTTAACTAGACATTGTTTTTTCAAAAAAAAATTAGTTAGCTTAATTTCATTTAAAAATCGGTAAATAATATTCCGGAAAATAAAAATATTTTTGAGAAATCAATTTTATGGTTTTAAATATTTTTTGGTTAGAGTAAATATTTTATTGAAAAGTAAATTAAAATGGAAGAAGTTACAATATTAACTAAACGGGTAAATAATATTCCGAAAATAAAAATATTTTTAGAAAAATATCACTCACGAATATCATGAATACTAATACCCCCATCCTTTTAGGCTGGCACACAATTCTTCACGGGAGTTCGCCCAATATTTTCTCTTCCTTTCCAGACCACCAAATTCTACTTATCTTTGATAGAAGCTCCTCGATCACAATCCTAATTGTCCAAACTACTTTAATCGCCCTAAAAATAGGTCTACCAGTTTTGAGTAAGTTTATCGGTTCCGGGTGAATGCTAGGAGTTAATCGGGTTACTAGTATTGTTTTTTTAAAAAAAAATTAGTTAGCTTAATTTCATTTAAAAATCAGTAAATAATATTCGGAAAATAAAAATATTATTTAGAAATCAATTTTATGGTTTTAAATATTTTTTGGTTAGAGTAAATATTTTATTGAAAAGTAAATTAAAATGGAGAGAAGTTACAATATTAACTAAACGGGTAAATAATATTCCGGAAAATAAAAATATTTTTAGAAAAATATCACTCACGAATATCATGAATACTAATACCCCCATCCTTTTAGGCTGGCACACAAATTCTTCCACGGGAGTATCCCCAATATTTTCCTCTTTCCTTTCCAGACCACCAAATTCTCTTATCTTTGATAGAAGCTCCTCGATCAAATCTAATTGTCCAAACCTACTTGTAATCGCCCTAAATAGGTCTACCAGTTTTGAGTAAGTTTATCGGGTTCCGGGTGAATGCTAGAGTTAATCGGTTTACTAGTCATTGTTTTTTTTTAAAAAAAATTAGTTAGCTTAATTTCATTTAAAAATCGGTAAATAATATTCTAAAATAAAAATATTTTTTGAGAAATCAATTTTATGGTTTTAAATATTTTTGGTTGAGTAAATATTTTATTGAAAATAAATTAAAATGAGAGAAGTTACAATATTAACTAAACGGGTAAATAATATTCCGGAAAATAAAAATATTTTTAGAAAAATATCACTCACGAATATCATGAATACTAATACCCCCATCCTTTTAGGCTGGCACACAAATTCTTCCACGGAGTATCGCCCAATATTTTCCTCTTTCCTTTCCAGACCACCAAATTCTACTTATCTTTGATAGAAGCTCCTCGATCACAATCCTAATTTCCAAACCTACTTGTAATCGCCCTAAAATAGGTCTACCAGTTTTGAGTAAGTTTATCGGGTTCCGGGTGAATGCTAGAGTTAATCGGTTTACTAGTCATTGTTTTTTTTTAAAAATTAGTTAGCTTAATTTCATTTAAAAATCGGTAAATAATATTCTGAAATAAAAATATTTTTTTAAAAATCAATTTTATGGTTTTAAATATTTTTTGGTTCGAGTAAATATTTTATTGAAAAATAAATTAAAATGAGAGAAGTTACAATATTAACTAAACGGTAAATAATATTCCGGAAAATAAAAATATTTTTGAAAATATCACTCACGAATATCATAATACTAATACCCCATCCTTTTAGGCTGGCACACAAATTCTTCCACGGGAGTATCGCCCAATATTTTCCTCTTTCCTTTCCAGACCACCAAATTTGCTTATCTTTGATAGAAGCTCCTCGATCACAATCCTAATTGTCCAAACCTACTTGTAATCGCCCTAAAATAGGTTACCAGTTTTGAGTAAGTTTATCGGGTTCGAGTGAATGCTAGGAGTTAATCGGGTTTACTAGTATTGTTTTTTTAAAAAAAATTAGTTAGCTTAATTTCATTTAAAAATCGGTAAATAAATTCCGAAAATAAAAATATTTATTGAGAAATCAATTTTATGGTTTTAATATTTTTTGGTTAGAGTAAATATTTTTTGAAAAGTAAATTAAAATGGAGAGAAGTTACAATATTAACTAAACGGGTAAATAAATTCCGGAAAATAAAAATATTTTAGAAAAATATCACTCACGAATATCATGAATACTAATACCCCCATCCTTTTAGGCTGGCACACAAATTCTTCCACGGGAGTATCGCCAATATTTTCTTTTCCTTCCAGACCACCAAATTCTGCTTATCTTTGATAGAAGCTCATCGATCACAATCCTAATTGTCCAAACCTACTTGTAATCGCCCTAAAAATAGGTCTACCAGTTTTGAGTAAGTTTATCGGGTTCCGGTGAATGCTAGGAGTTAATCGGGTTTACTAGTCATTGTTTTTTTAAAAAAAAATTAGCTTAATTTCATTTAAAAATCGGTAAATAATATTCGGAAAATAAAAATATTTTTGAGAAATCAATTTTATGGTTTTAAATATTTTTGGTTGAGTAAATATTTTATTGAAAAGTAAATTAAAATGGAAGAAGTTACAATATTAACTAAACGGGTAAATAATATTCCGAAAATAAAAATATTTTTAGAAAAATATCACTCACGAATATCATGAATACTAATACCCCCATCCTTTTAGGCTGGCACACAATTCTTCACGGGAGTATCGCCCAATATTTTCTCTTCCTTTCCAGACCACCAAATTCTACTTATCTTTGATAGAAGCTCCTCGATCACAATCCTAATTGTCCAAACCTACTTTAATCGCCCTAAAAATAGGTCTACCAGTTTTGAGTAAGTTTATCGGGTTCCGGGTGAATGCTAGGAGTTAATCGGGTTACTAGTATTGTTTTTTTAAAAAAAATTAGTTAGCTTAATTTCATTTAAAAATCGTAAATAATATTCGGAAAATAAAAATATTTTTGAGAAATCAATTTTATGGTTTTAAATATTTTTTGGTTAGAGTAAATATTTTATTGAAAAGTAAATTAAAATGGAGAGAAGTTACAATATTAACTAAACGGGTAAATAATATTCCGGAAAATAAAAATATTTTTAGAAAAATATCACTCACGAATATCATGAATACTAATACCCCCATCCTTTTAGGCTGGCACACAAATTCTTCCACGGGAGTATCGCCCAATATTTTCCTCTTTCCTTTCCAGACCACCAAATTCTACTTATCTTTGATAGAAGCTCCTCGATCACAATCTAATTGTCCAAACCTACTTGTAATCGCCCTAAAATAGGTCTACCAGTTTTGAGTAAGTTTATCGGGTTCCGGGTGAATGCTAGAGTTAATCGGTTTACTAGTCATTGTTTTTTTTAAAAAAATTAGTTAGCTTAATTTCATTTAAAAATCGGTAAATAATATTCTGAAAATAAAAATATTTTTGAGAAATCAATTTTATGGTTTTAAATATTTTTTGGTTGAGTAAATATTTTATTGAAAAATAAATTAAAATGAAGAGAAGTTACAATATTAACTAAACGGGTAAATAATATTCCGGAAAATAAAAATATTTTTAGAAAAATATCACTCACGAATATCATGAATACTAATACCCCCATCCTTTTAGGCTGGCAAACAAATTCTTCCACGGAGTATCGCCCAATATTTTCCTCTTTCCTTTCCAGACCACCAAATTCTCTTATCTTTGATAGAAGCTCCTCGATCACAATCCTAATTTCCAAACCTACTTGTAATCGCCCTAAAATAGGTCTACCAGTTTTGAGTAAGTTTATCGGGTTCCGGGTGAATGCTAGAGTTAATCGGTTTACTAGTCATTGTTTTTTTTTTAAAAATTAGTTAGCTTAATTTCTTTAAAAATCGGTAAATAATATTCTGAAAATAAAAATATTTTTTAGAAATCAATTTTATGGTTTTAAATATTTTTTGGTTGAGTAAATATTTTATTGAAAAATAAATTAAAATGAGAGAAGTTACAATATTAACTAAACGGGTAAATAATATTCCGGAAAATAAAAATATTTTTAGAAAATATCACTCACGAATATCATAATACTAATACCCCCATCCTTTTAGGCTGGCACACAAATTCTTCCACGGGAGTATCGCCCAATATTTTCCTCTTTCCTTTCCAGACCACCAAATTCTGCTTATCTTTGATAGAAGCTCCTCGATTACAATCCTAATTGTCCAAACCTACTTGTAATCGCCCTAAAATAGGTCTACCAGTTTTGAGTAAGTTTATCGGGTTCCGGGTGAATGCTAGGAGTTAATCGGGTTTACTAGTATTGTTTTTTTTAAAAAAAATTAGTTAGCTTAATTTCATTTAAAAATCGGTAAATAATATTCCGAAAATAAAAATATTTTTGAGAAATCAATTTTATGGTTTTAATATTTTTTGGTTAGAGTAAATATTTTATTGAAAAGTAAATTAAAATGGAGAGAAGTTACAATATTAACTAAACGGGTAAATAATATTCCGGAAAATAAAAATATTTTAGAAAAATATCACTCACGAATATCATGAATACTAATACCCCCATCCTTTTAGGCTGGCACACAAATTCTTCCACGGGAGTATCGCCAATATTTTCTTTTCCTTCCAGACCACCAAATTCTGCTTATCTTTGATAGAAGCTCTCGATCACAATCCTAATTGTCCAAACCTACTTGTAATCGCCCTAAAAATAGGTCTACCAGTTTTGAGTAAGTTTATCGGGTTCCGGTGAATGTAGGAGTTAATCGGGTTTACTAGTATTGTTTTTTTAAAAAAAATTAGCTTAATTTCATTTAAAAATCGGTAAATAATATTCTGGAAAATAAAAATATTTTTGAGAAATCAATTTTATGGTTTTAAATATTTTTGGTTAGAGTAAATATTTTATTGAAAAGTAAATTAAAATGGAGAGAAGTTAAATATTAACTAAACGGGTAAATAATATTCCGGAAAATAAAAATATTTTTGAAAAATATCACTCACGAATATCATGAATACTAATACCCCCATCTTTTAGGTGGCACACAAATTCTTCCACGGGAGTATCGCCCAATATTTTCTCTTTCCTTTCCAGACCACCAAATTCTGCTTATCTTTGATAGAAGCTCCTCGATCACAATCCTAATTGTCCAAACTACTTGTAATCGCCCTAAAATAGGTCTACCAGTTTTGAGTAAGTTTATCGGGTTCCGGGTGAATACTAGGAGTTAATCGAGTTTACTAGTATTGTTTTTTTAAAAAAAATTAGTTAGTTAATTTCATTTAAAAATCGGTAAATAATATTCCGGAAAAAAATATTTTTTGAGAAATCAATTTTATGGTTTTAATATTTTTTGGTTAGAGTAAATATTTATTGAAAATAAATTAAAATGAGAGAAGTTACAATATTAACTAAACGGGTAAATAATATTCGAAAATAAAAATATTTTTAGAAAAATATCACTCACGAATATCATGAATACTAATACCCCATCCTTTTAGGCTGGCACACAAATCTTCCACGGAGTATCGCCCAATATTTTCCTCTTTCCTTTCCAGACCACCAATTCTGCTTATCTTGATAGAAGCTCCTCGATCACAATCCTAATTGTCCAAACCTACTTTAATGCCCTAAAAATAGGTCTACAGTTTGAGTAAGTTTATCGGTTCGGGTGAATGCTAGGAGTTAATCGGGTTTACTAGTTATGAAAAAAGTTAGCTAATTATTAAACGTAAATATCGGAAAATAAAATATTGAGAAATAATTATTAAATATTTTGAGAAAATTAAAAATAAATTAAATGAGAAAAATATACTACGGTAAATATCAAATAAAATATTAGAAAATACTAAATCATGACTATACCTTTTTAGGCTGGCACACAAATTCTTCCACGGGAGTATCGCCAATATTTTCCTCTTTCCTTTCAGACCACCAAATTCTGCTTATCTTTGATAGAAGCTCCTCATCACAATCCTAATTGTCCAAACCTACTTGTAATCGCCCTAAAAATAGGTCTACCAGTTTTGAGTAAGTTTATCGGGTTCCGGTGAATGCTAGGAGTTAATCGGGTTTACTAGTATTGTTTTAGTTAGCTTAATTTCATTTAAAAATCGGTAAATAATATTCCGAAAATAAAAATATTTTTGAAAATTAATTTTATGGTTTTAAATATTTTTTGGTTAGAGTAAATATTTTATTGAAAATAAATTAAAATGAGAGAAGTTACAATATTAACTAAACGGTAAATAATATTCCGGAAAATAAAAATATTTTTAGAAAAATATCACTCACGAATATCATGAATACTAATACCCCATCCTTTTAGGCTGCACACAAATTCTTCCACGGGAGTATCGCCCAATATTTTCCTCTTTCCTTTCCAGACCACAAATTCTGCTTATCTTTGATAGAAGCTCTCGATCACAATCCTAATTGTCCAAACCTACTTGTAATCGCCCTAAAAATAGGTCTACCAGTTTTGAGTAAGTTTACGGGTTCCGGGTGATGCTAGGAGTTAATCGGGTTACTAGCATTGTTTTTTAAAAAAAAATTAGTTAGCTTAATTTCATTTAAAAATCGGTAAATAATATTCCGGAAAATAAAAATATTTTTGAGAAATCAATTTTATGGTTTTAAATATTTTTTGGTTAGAGTAAATATTTTATTGAAAAGTAAATTAAAATGGAGAGAAGTTACAATATTAACTAAACGGGTAAATAATATTCCGAAAATAAAAATATTTTTAGAAAAATATCACTCACGAATATCATGAATACTAATACCCCATCCTTTTAGGCTGGCACACAATTTTCCACGGGAGTATCGCCAATATTTTCTCTTTCCTTTCCAGACCACCAAATTTACTTATCTTTGATAGAAGCTCCTCGATCACAATCCTAATTGTCCAAACCTACTTTAATCGCCCTAAAAATAGGTCTACCAGTTTTGAGTAAGTTTATCGGTTCCGGGTGAATGCTAGGAGTTAATCGGGTTACTAGTCATTGTTTTTTTAAAAAAATTAGTTAGCTTAATTTCATTTAAAAATCGGTAAATAATATTCGGAAAATAAAAATATTTTTAGAAATCAATTTTATGGTTTTAAATATTTTTTGGTTAGAGTAAATATTTTATTGAAAAGTAAATTAAAATGGAGAGAAGTTACAATATTAACTAAACGGGTAAATAATATTCCGGAAAATAAAAATATTTTTAGAAAAATATCACTCACGAATATCATGAATACTAATACCCCCATCCTTTTAGGCTGGCACACAAATTCTTCCACGGGAGTATCGCCCAATATTTTCCTCTTTCCTTTTCAGACCACCAAATTCTACTTATCTTTGATAGAAGCTCCTCGATCACAATCCTAATTGTCCAAACCTACTTGTAATCGCCCTAAAATAGGTCTACCAGTTTTGAGTAAGTTTATCGGGTTCCGGGTGAATGCTAGGAGTTAATCGGTTTACTAGTCATTGTTTTTTTAAAAAAAATTAGTTAGCTTAATTTCATTTAAAAATCGGTAAATAATATTCTGAAATAAAAATATTTTTGAGAAATCAATTTTATGGTTTTAAATATTTTTTGGTTGAGTAAATATTTTATTGAAAATAAATTAAAATGAGAGAAGTTACAATATTAACTAACGGGTAAATAATATTCCGGAAAATAAAAATATTTTTAGAAAAATATCACTCACGAATATCATGAATACTAATACCCCATCCTTTTAGGCTGGCAACAAATTCTTCCACGGGAGTATCGCCCAATATTTTCCTCTTTCCTTTCCAGACCACCAAATTCTACTTATCTTTGATAGAAGCTCCTCGATCACAATCCTAATTGTCCAAACCTACTTGTAATCGCCCTAAAATAGTCTACCAGTTTGAGTAAGTTTATCGGGTTCCGGGTGAATGCTAGAGTTAATCGGTTTACTAGTCATTGTTTTTTTTTAAAAAATTAGTTAGCTTAATTTCTTTAAAAATCGGTAAATAATATTCTGAAATAAAAATATTTTTGAAAATCAATTTTATGGTTTTAAATATTTTTTGGTTGAGTAAATATTTTATTGAAAATAAATTAAAATGAAGAGAATTACAATATTAACTAAACGGGTAAATAATATTCCGGAAAATAAAAATATTTTTGAAAAATATCACTCACGAATATCATTAATACTAATACCCCCATCCTTTTAGGCTGGCACACAAATTCTTCCACGGAGTATCGCCCAATATTTTCCTCTTTCCTTTCCAACCACCAAATTCTGCTTATCTTTGATAGAAGCTCCTCGATCACAATCCTAATTGTCCAAACCTACTTGTAATCGCCCTAAAAATAGGTCTACCAGTTTTGAGTAAGTTTATCGGTTCCGGGTGAATGCTAGGAGTTAATCGGGTTAACTAGTCATTGTTTTTTTTTAAAATTAGTTAGCTTAATTTCATTTAAAAATCGGTAAATAATATTCGGAAAATAAAAATATTTTTAGAAATCAATTTTATGGTTTTAAATATTTTTTGGTTAGAGTAATATTTTATTGAAAAGTAAATTAAAATGGAGAGAAGTTACAATATTAACTAAACGGGTAAATAATATTCCGGAAAATAAAAATATTTTTAGAAAAATATCACTCACGAATATCATGAATACTAATACCCCCATCCTTTTAGGCTGGCAAACAAATTCTTCCACGGGAGTATCTCCCAATATTTTCCTCTTTCCTTTCCAGACCACCAAATTCTACTTATCTTTGATAGAAGCTCCTCGATCACAATCCTAATTGTCCAAACCTACTTGTAATCGCCCTAAAATAGGTCTACCAGTTTTGAGTAAGTTTATCGGGTTCCGGGTGAATGCTAGAGTTAATCGGTTTACTAGTCATTGTTTTTTTAAAAAAAATTAGTTAGCTTAATTTCTTTAAAAATCGGTAATAATATTCTGAAAATAAAAATATTTTTGAGAAATCAATTTTATGGTTTTAAATATTTTTTGGTTGAGTAAATATTTTATTGAAAAATAAATTAAAATGAGAGAAGTTACAATATTAACTAAACGGGTAAATAATATTCCGGAAAATAAAAATATTTTTAGAAAAATATCACTCACGAATATCATGAATACTAATACCCCATCCTTTTAGGCTGGCAACAAATTCTTCCACGGGAGTATCGCCCAATATTTTCCTCTTTCCTTTCCAGACCACCAAATTCTACTTATCTTTGATAGAAGCTCCTCGATCACAATCCTAATTGTCCAAACCTACTTGTAATCGCCCTAAAATAGGTCTACCAGTTTTGAGTAAGTTTATCGGGTTCCGGGTGAATGCTAGAGTTAATCGATTTACTAGTCATTGTTTTTTTAAAAAAAATTAGTTAGCTTAATTTCATTTAAAAATCGGTAAATAATATTCTGAAATAAAAATATTTTTGAGAAATCAATTTTATGGTTTTAAATATTTTTGGTTGAGTAAATATTTTATTGAAAATAAATTAAAATGAGAGAAGTTACAATATTAACTAAACGGGTAAATAATATTCCGGAAAATAAAAATATTTTTGAAAAATATCACTCACGAATATCATGAATACTAATACCCCCATCCTTTTAGGTGGCACACAAATTCTTCCACGGGAGTATCGCCCAATATTTTCCTCTTTCCTTTCCAACCACCAAATTTGCTTATCTTTGATAGAAGCTCCTCGATCACAATCCTAATTGTCCAAACCTACTTGTAATCGCCCTAAAATAGGTTACCAGTTTTGAGTAAGTTTATCGGGTTCCGGTGAATGCTAGGAGTTAATGGGTTTACTAGTATTGTTTTTTTAAAAAAAATTAGTTAGCTTAATTTCATTTAAAAATCGGTAAATAATATTCCGGAAAATAAAAATATTTATTGGAAATCAATTTTATGGTTTTAATATTTTTTGGTTAGAGTAAATATTTTATTGAAAAGTAAATTAAAATGGAGAGAAGTTACAATATTAACTAAACGGGTAAATAATATTCCGGAAAATAAAAATATTTTAGAAAAATATCACTCACGAATATCATGAATACTAATACCCCCATCCTTTTAGGCTGGCACACAAATTCTTCCACGGAGTATCGCCCAATATTTTCTTTTCCTTTCCAGACCACCAAATTCTGCTTATCTTTGATAGAAGCTCCTCGATCACAATCCTAATTGTCCAAACCTACTTGTAATCGCCCTAAAAATAGGTCTACCAGTTTTGAGTAAGTTTATCGGGTTCCGATGAATGTAGGAGTTAATCGGTTTACTAGTATTGTTTTTTTTTAAAATTTAGCTTAATTTCATTTAAAAATCGGTAAATAATATTATGGAAAATAAAAATATTTATTGAGAAATCAATTTTATGGTTTTAAATATTTTTTGGTTGAGTAAATATTTTATTGAAAAGTAAATTAAAATGGAGAGAAGTTAAATATTAACTAAACGGGTAAATAATATTCCGGAAAATAAAAATATTTTTGAAAAATATCACTACGAATATCATGAATACTAATACCCCATCTTTTAGGCTGGCACACAAATTCTTCCACGGGAGTATCGCCCAATATTTTCTCTTTCCTTTCCAGACCACCAAATTCTGCTTATCTTTGATAGAAGCTCCTCGATCACAATCCTAATTGTCCAAACTACTTGTAATCGCCCTAAACATAGGTCTACCAGTTTTGAGTAAGTTTATCGGGTTCCGGTGAATACTAGGATTAATCGAGTTTACTAGTATTGTTTTTTTAAAAAAAATTGTTAGCTTAATTTCATTTAAAAATCGGTAAATAATTTCCGGAAAAAAATTTTTTTTGAGAAATCAATTTTATGGTTTTAATATTTTTTGGTTAGAGTAAATATTTATTGAAAATAAATAAAATGAAGAAAGTTACAATATTAACTAAACGGGTAAATAATATTCGAAAATAAAAATATTTTTAGAAAAATATCACTCACGAATATCATGAATACTAATACCCCATCCTTTTAGGCTGGCACACAAATCTTCCACGGAGTATCGCCCAATATTTTCCTCTTTCCTTTCCAGACCACCAAATTCTGCTTATTTGATAGAAGCTCCTCGATCACAATCCTAATTGTCCAAACCTACTTGTAATCGCCCTAAAAATAGGTCTCAGTTTGAGTAAGTTTATCGGTTCGGGTGAATGCTAGGAGTTAATCGGGTTTACTAGTATTGTTTTTTAAAAAAAATTAGTTAGCTTAATTTCTTTAAAAATCGGTAAATATATTCCGAAAATAAAAATATTTTTGAGAAATAATTTTATTTTTAAATATTTTTTGGTTAGAGTAAATATTTTATTGAAAATAAATTAAAATGAGAGAAGTTACAATATTAACTAAACGGGTAAATAATATTCGGAAAATAAAAATATTTTTAGAAAAATATCACTACAATATCATGAATACTAATACCCCATCTTTTAGCTGGCACACAAATTCTTCCACGGGAGTATCGCCCAATATTTTCCTCTTTCCTTTCTAGACCACCAAATTCTGTTTTCTTTGATAGAAGCTCCTCGATCACAATCCTAATTGTCCAAACCTACTTGTAATCGCCCTAAAAATAGGTCTCCAGTTTTGAGTAAGTTTATCGGGTTCCGGGTGAATGCTAGAGTTAATCGGGTTTACAAGTTATTGTTTAGTTAGCTTATTTCTTTAAAAATCGGTAAATAAATTCCGAAAATAAAAATATTTTTTAAAATCAATTTTATGGTTTTAAATATTTTTTGGTTAGAGTAAATATTTTATTGAAAATAAATTAAAATGGAGAGAAGTTACAATATTAACTAAACGGTAAATAATATTCGGAAAATAAAAATATTTTTAGAAAAATATCACTCAGAATATATGAATACTAATACCCCCATCCTTTTAGGCTAGCACACAAATTCTTCCACGGGAGTATCGCCCAATATTTTCCTCTTTCCTTTCCAGACCACAAATTCGCTTATCTTTGATAGAAGCTCTCGATCACAATCCTAATTGTCCAAACCTACTTGTAATCGCCCTAAAAATAGGTCTACCAGTTTTGAGTAAGTTAACGGGTTCCGGGTGAGTGCTAGGAGTTAATCGGGTTACTAGACATTGTTTTTTAAAAAAAAATTAGTTAGCTTAATTTCATTTAAAAATCGGTAAATAATATTCCGGAAAATAAAAATATTTTTGAGAAATCAATTTTATGGTTTTAAATATTTTTTGGTTAGAGTAAATATTTTATTGAAAAGTAAATTAAAATGGAAGAAGTTACAATATTAACTAAACGGTAAATAATATTACGAAAATAAAATATTTTTAGAAAAATATCACTCACGAATATCATGAATACTAATACCCCCATCCTTTTAGGCTGGCACACAATTCTTCCACGGGAGTTCACCCAATATTTTCTCTTCCTTTCCAGACCACCAAATTTACTTATCTTTGATAGAAGCTCCTCGATCACAATCCTAATTGTCCAAACCTACTTTAATCGCCCTAAAAATAGGTCTACCAGTTTTGAGTAAGTTTATCGGGTTCCGGGTGAATGCTAGGAGTTAATCGGGTTAACTAGTCATTGTTTTTTTAAAAAAAATTAGTTAGCTTAATTTCATTTAAAAATCGGTAAATAATATTCGGAAAATAAAAATATTTTTAGAAATCAATTTTATGGTTTTAAATATTTTTTGGTTAGAGTAAATATTTTATTGAAAAGTAAATTAAAATGGAGAGAAGTTACAATATTAACTGAACGGGTAAATAATATTCCGGAAAATAAAAATATTTTTAGAAAAATATCACTCACGAATATCATGAATACTAATACCCCCATCCTTTTAGGCTGGCACGCAAATTCTTCCACGGGATTATCGCCCAATATTTTCCTCTTTCCTTTCCAGACCACAAAATTCTACTTATCTTTGATAGAAGCTCCTCGATCACAATCTTAATTGTCCAAACCTAATTGTAATCGCCCTGAAGATAGGTCTACCATTTTGAGTAAGTTTATCGGGTTCCGGGTGAATGCTAGAGTTAATCGGTTTACTAGTCATTGTTTTTTTTAAAAAAATTAGTTAGCTTAATTTCTTTAAAAATCGGTAAATAATATTCTGAACATAAAAATATTTTTGAGAAATCAATTTTATGGTTTTAAATATTTTTTGGTTCGAGTAAATATTTTATTGAAAATAAATTAAAATGAGAGAAGTTACAATATTAACTAAACGGGTAAATAATATTCCGGAAATTAAAAATATTTTTGAAAAATATCACTCACGAATATCATAATACTAATACCCCCATCCTTTTAGGCTGGCACACAAATTCTTCCACGGGAGTATCGCCCAATATTTTCCTCTTTCCTTTCCAACCACCAAATTTGCTTATCTTTGATAGAAGCTCCTCGATCACAATCCTAATTGTCCAAACCTACTTGTAATCGCCCTAAAATAGGTTTACCAGTTTTGAGTAAGTTTATCGGGTTGCGAGTGAATGCTAGGAGTTAATCGGGTTTACTAGTTATTGTTTTTTTAAAAAAAATTAGTTAGCTTAATTTCATTTAAAAATCGGTAAATAATATTCCGGAAAATAAAAATATTTATTGGAAATCAATTTTATGGTTTTAATTATTTTTTGGTTAGAGTAAATATTTTGTTGAAAAGTAAATTAAAATGGAGAGAAGTTACAATATTAACTAAACGGGTAAATAAATTCCGGAAAATAAAAATAGTTTTAGAAAAATATCACTCACGAATATCATGAATACTAATACCCCCATCCTTTTCGGCTGGCACACAAATTCTTCCACGGGAGTATCGCCCATTATTTTACTTTTTCCTTTCCAGACCACCAAATTCTGCTTATCTTTGATAGAAGCTCATCGATCACAATCCTGATTGTCCAAACCTAGTTGTAATCGCCCTAAAAATAGGTCTACCAGTTTTGAGTAAGTTTATCGGGTTCCGGATGAATGTTAGGAGTTAATCGGGTTTACTAGTTATTTTTTTTTAAAAAAAATTTAGCTTAATTTCATTTAAAAATCGGTAAATAATATTCTGGAAAATAAAAATATTTATTGAGAAATCAATTTTATGGTTTTAAATATTTTTTGGTTGGAGTAAATATTTTATTGAAAAGTAAATTAAAATGGAGAGAAGTTATAATATTAACTAAACGGGTAAATAATATTCCGGAAATATCACTTACGAATATCATGAATACTAATACCCCCATCTTTTTAGGCTGGCACACAAATTCTTCCACGGGAGTATCACCCAATATTTTTTCTTTTTTTCCAGACCACCAAATTCTGCTTATCTTTGATAGAAGCTCCTCGATCACAATCCTAATTGTCCAAACTTGTAATCGCCCTAAACATAGGTCTACCAGTTTTGAGTAAGTTTATCGGGTTCCGGGTGAATACTAGGACTTAATCGAGTTTACTAGTTATTGTTTTTCTACAAAAAAAATTTGTTAGCTTAATTTCATTTAAAAATCGGTAAATAATATTCCGGAAAAGAAATTTTTTTTGAGAAATCAATTTTATGGTTTTAATTATTTTTTGGTTAGAGTAAATATTTATTGAAAAATAAACTAAAATGAAGAAAAGTTACAATATTAACTAAACGGGTAAATAATATTCTAAAAAATAAAAATATTTTTAGAAAAATATCACTCACGAATATCATGAATACTAATACCTCCATCCTTTTAGGCTGGCACACAAAGCCTTCCACAGGAGTATCGCCCAATATTTTCCTCTTTCCTTTCCAGACCACCAGATTCTGCTTGTCATTGATAGAAGCTCCTCGATCACAATCCTAATTGTCCAAACCTACTTGTAATTGCCCTAAAAATAGGTCTTCTAGTTATGAGTAAGTTTATCTGGTTACGGGTGAATGCTAGGAGTTAATCGGGTTTACTAGTTATTGGTTTTTTAAAAATAAATTAGTTAGCTTAATTTCTTTTAAAAATAGGTAAATACTATTCCGAAAAATAAAAATATTTTTTGAGAAATAAATTTTATGGTTTTAAATATTTTTTGGTTAGAGTAAATATTTTATTGAAAAATAAATTAAAATGAGAGAAGTTACAATATTAACTAAACGGGTAAATAATATTCCGGAAAATAAAAATATTTTTAGAAAAATATCACTTACGAATATCATGAATACTAATATGCCCATCTTTTAAGCTGGCACACAAATTCTTCCACGGGATATCGCCCAATATTTTCCTCTTTCCTTTCTAGACCACCAAATTCTGCTTTTCTTTGATAGAAGCTCCTCATCACAATCCTAATTGTCCAAACCTACTTGTAATGCCCTAAAAATAGGTCTCCAGTTTTGAGTAAGTTTATCGGGTTCCGGGTGAATGCTAGGAGTTAATCGGGTTTACTAGTTATTGTTTAGTTAGCTTAGTTTCTTTAAAAATCGGTAAATAATATTCCGAAAATAAAAATATTTTTTATAAATCAATTTTATGGTTTTAAATATTTTTTGGTTAGAGTAAATATTTTATTGAAAAATAAATTAAAATGGAGAGAAGTTACAATATTAACTAAACAGGTAAATAATATTCCGGAAAATAAAAATATTTTTAGAAAAATATCACTCACGAATATCATGAATACTAATACCCCCATCCTTTTAGGCTAGCACACAAATTCTTCCACGGGAGTATCGCCCAATATTTTCCTCTTTCCTTTCCAGACCACAAATTTAGCTTATCTTTGATAGAAGCTCCACGATCACAATCCTAATTGTCCAAACCTACTTGTAATCGCCCTAAAAATAGGTCTACCAGTTTTGAGTAAGTTCAACGGGTTCCGGGTGAGTGCTAGGAGTTAATCGGGTTAACTAGACATTGTTTTTTCAAAAAAAAATTAGTTAGCTTAATTTCATTTAAAAATCGGTAAATAATATTCCGGAAAATAAAAATATTTTTTGAGAAATCAATTTTATGGTTTTAAATATTTTTTGGTTAGAGTAAATATTTTATTGAAAAGTAAATTAAAATGGACAGAAGTTACAATATTAACTAAACGGGTAAATAATATTCCGAAAATAAAAATATTTTTAGAAAAATATCACTCACGAATATCATGAATACTAATACCCCCATCCTTTTAGGCTGGCACACATATTCTTCCACGGGAGTGTCACCCAATATTTTTCTCTTCCTTTCCAGACCACCAAATTTTACTTATCTTTGATAGAAGCTCCTCGATCACAATCCTAATTGTCCAAACCTACTTTTAATCGCCCTAAAATAGGTCTACCAGTTTTGAGTAAGTTTATCAGGTTCCGGGTGAATGCTAGGAGTTAATCGGGTTAACTAGTCATTGTTTTTTTAAAAAAAATTAGTTAGCTTAATTTCATTTAAAAATCGGTAAATAATATTCGGAAAATAAAAATATTATTTTAGAAATCAATTTTATGGTTTTAAATATTTTTTGGTTAGAGTAAATATTTTATTGAAAAGTAAATTAAAATGGAGAGAAGTTACAATATTAACTGAACGGGTAAATAATATTCCGGAAAATAAAAATATTTTTAGAAAAATATCACTCACGAATATCATGAATACTAATACCCCCATCCTTTTAGGCTGGCAACAAATTCTTCCACGGGAGTATCGCCCAATATTTTCCTCTTTCCTTTCCAGACCACCAAATTCTACTTATCTTTGATAGAAGCTCCTCGATCACAATCCTAATTGTCCAAACCTACTTGTAATCGCCCTAAGCATAGGTGTAATGGGCCAAATCCATCCGGGCCCAACACAATGGCCTAATGCCCAAAAGAACCTAAAATTTTGGTCACTAGAAACCCTAGCAGCCTCCAACATCGACTACCCCCTCCATACCTCCGTACCCAGTACCGTACGGCCTCCATGCGCCACGCACACCTGCAAACAGACAAGAATAGCACACTCTTTTTTATATTAAACCATTTTAACACTTTTACAAAGTTTTGTTTAAACATTTTTATATATTGATACATAAATTATTTTAATAGGGTTTTCTATTTAAAATATTTCTTGATTCACGATTCACTAAACATTTTTATATATATGACACTACTTTGGGAACTTCATTTTTTGCTTATAAAATCATTATTTTTAAGCGTTTCTCTACATTATATTATCTTAGTGCCTTATTTAGTAATTCTTTTAAGTGTCTTTTAAGTACAATGGTACATATATAATTTATAAGCTAACTTAATTTTGTATGCATCATTCATTTCATACCTTTTTACAAATAATTATTCCTAAAAATATATATATGTGTGTTTGGTACGTATATCTTATCGTGTATTCCACCATTTTTTCATATTTTTAAGTTTTCATGTACCTTGTCAATGTTTAAATGAATTTGTGTTTAAAATATTTTGCGTACGTTTTAATTTAAACTTTATTTTTATAATATCTGTTTCAATAATTATATATCCTTAGTTTTTATGCAAATTGGTCAACCTATATATTATGTGTTCATTTATTCGTCACTATTTTAAAATCATTTTATACCACATTGGCTTCTAATTGCTATGTTGTTCCTTTTTTACATCTTGCGTTGATTATTTTTTAGCCGCAAAAAACGTCGCTATAGGCAACGCCGCAAATTCATCCAAAAAAAACGCTACTAAAAGTCATGACTTTTAGCGGCGTTTGTTGGAGAAGCGCCGCTAAAAGTCATGGCTTTTAGCAGCTTTTTTGGGGCAGCACCACTAAAAGTCATGGCTTTTAACGGCATTTCTTGGAAAAGCGCTGCTAAAAGTCACGACCTTTAACGACGCTTTTCTTAGTTAGAAAATAAACTTTAGCGGCGCTTTTCTTACAAACGCCACTAAAGAACATGAGCTTTAAAAAATTTTATTTTCATTAAATAATATTTATTTCTATGATAAATATTATATTATGTTTAGTTTTTAAAATTTGAACTTTTAAACTATATATTTTTTAAGGATAAATAAAAATATTAATTAAATTACATTTTCTATTAAAATTTAAACTTCAAAACTAAATATAAAAATTAATGAATTTAAATTAACGAAACAAGAACATTGATCAAGTTAAAAAAAAAAAAAGACAATGAAGAAATTAAGGGTCAAACATTAGCTCCAATAAATGTTCAAAATATAAGACAGCTACATTCAAATAGAAACTAAATAACAACTAAAGCATCCAATGGAACATAATTTCACTCTTCATCACTAAATGTTTCCTCATAAACATGGCTTCATCCAAAACAAAACCTCATACGATTACAATTTGCCTTTTAAGCAGAAGCTGCTGCAACCTTCTTTCTTAGTGCTGCTTCAGTACCTATACATCACCCCCAATAAAAAATAAGAACATTTTGAAAGAAAAAAAAACCAAAATTTCTTACAATAACAGAAATACGCAATGGAACTAAAATCAGAAAGCAATGAGCCTAAGGACATTAGCATTTTCCTACCTTCCCTGAAACCTGTCTTGAACCTGCGAGGAACGTGGCGAAGATACCTCTATACACCGGTGATGGAGATGTTAGCCTCATCTAATTGAAACCAACAGCTAGAAACACAAATAATCACACAAGTTAAAAAACCCAAAATAAGTACTTAAACACTTCAATTTGCAACATTTAAGCACTTCAATTTACAACATTTAAACACTTCAATTTGCAGCACTTTAACATCTCAATTAACAACATTTATACACCTCAATTACAGCGATAAAACATCTCAATGTCCAGCAACTAAACACTTCAATTTGCAGTACTTAAACACTTCAATTTGCAACATTTAAGCACTTCAATTTACAGCATTTAAACACTTCAATTTACAACATTCAAACACTTCAATTTGCAGCACTTTAACACTTCAATTTACAGCATTTAAACACTTCAATTTACAACATTCAAACACTTCAATTTGCAGCACTTTAATACTTCAATTTACAGCATTAAAACACTTCAATTTGCAGCACTTTAACATTTCAATTAACAACATTTAAACACTTCAATTTACAGCATTCAAACACTTCAATTTGCAGCACTTTAACACTTCAATTTACAGCATTAAAACACTTCAATTTAGAGCATTAAAACATTTCAATTTGCAGCACTTTAACATTTCAATTAACAACATTTATACACCTCAATTACAGCAATAAAACATCTCAATTTCCAGCAACTAAACACTTCAATTTGTAGTACTTAAACAGTTCAATTTGCAACATTTACTACTAATATATAATTTTAAGATTCATTAACCAAGAAAAGGAAGGAAAAATATTCTTACTGCCATGGAATATCGCCTGCAATCAAGAAAAGGAAGGAAAAATATTTTATTGACAAGTAAATTAAAATGGAGAGAAGTTACAATATTAACTAAACGTCTAAATAATTTTACGGAAAATAAAAATATTTTTAGGAAAATATCACTCACGAATATCATGAATACTAATACCCCATCCTTTTAGGCTGGCACACAAATTCTTCCACGGGAGTATCGCCCAATATTTTCCTCTTTCCTTTCCAGACCACCAAATTCTGCTTATCTTTGATAGAAGCTCCTCGATCACAATCCTAATTGTCCAAACCTACTTGTAATCGCCCTAAAAATAAGTCTACCAGTTTTGAGTAAGTTTATCGGGTTCCGGGTGAATGCTAGGAGTTAATCGGGTTTACTAGCCATTGTTTTTTATTTTTTAAAATAGTTAGCTTAATTTCATTTAAAAATCGGTAAATAATATTCCGGAAAATAAAAATATTTATTGAGAAATCAATTTTATGGTTTTAAATATTTTTTTGTTAGAGTAAATATTTTATTGAAAAGTAAATTAAAATGGAGAGAAGTTATAATATTAACTGAACGGGTAAATAATATTCCGGAAAATAAAAATATTTTTAGAAAAATATCAATCACTAATATCATGAATACTAATACCTCCATCCTTTTAGGCTGGCACACAAATTCTTCCACGGGATTATCGCCCAATATTTTGCTCTTTCCTTTCCAGACCACCAAATTCTGCTTATCTTTGATAGAAGCTCCTCGATCACAATCCTAATTGTCCAAACCTACTTGTAATCGCCCTAAACATAGGTCTACCAGTTTTGAGTAAGTTTATCGGGTTCCGGGTGCATACTAGGAGTTAATCGAGTTTACTAGTCATTTAAAAAAAATTAGTTAGCTTAATTTATTTAAAAATCGGTAAATAATATACTGGAAAATAAAAATATTTTTGAGAAATTAATTTTATGGTTTTAAATATTTTTTAGAGTAATTATTTTATTGAAAAGTAAATTAAAATGGAGAAAGTTACAATATTAACTAAACGGGTAAATAATATTCCGGAAAATAAAAATATTTTTAGAAAAATATCACTCACGAATATCATGAATACTAATACCCCCATCCTTTTAGGCTAGCACACAAATTCTTCCACGGGAGTATCGCCCAATATTTTCCTATTTCCTTTCCAGACCACCGAATTCTGCTTATCTTTGATAGAAGCTCCTCGATCACAATCCTAATTGTCCAAACCTACTTGTAATCACCCTAAAAATAGGTCTACCAGTTTTGAGTAAGTTTATCGGGTTCCGGATGGATGCTAGGAGTTAATCGGGTTTACTAGTCATTGTTTTTTTAATAAAAAATTAGTTAGTTTAATTTCTTTTAAAAATCGGTAAATAATATTCTGGAAAATAAAAATATTTATTGAGAAATCAATTTTATGGTTTTAAATATTTTATGGTTAGAGTAAATATTTTATTAAAAGTAAATTAAAATGGAGAAAAGTTACAATATTAACTAAACGGGTAAATAATATTCCGGAAAATAAAAATATTTTTAGAAAAATATCACTCACGAATATCATGAATACTAATACCCCCGTCCTTTTAGGCTGGCACACAAATTCTTCCACGGGAGTATCGCCCAATATTTTCCTCTTTCCTTTCCAGACCACCAAATTCTGCTTATCTTTGATAGAAGCTCCTCGATCACAATCCTAATTGTCTAAACCTATTTTAATCGCCCTAAAAATAGTCTACCAGTTTTGAGTAAGTTTATCGGGTTCCGGGTGAATGCTAGGAGTTAATCGGGTTTACTAGCCATTGTTTTTTTTTAAAAAATTGTTAGCTTAATTTCATTTAAAAATCGGTAAATAATATTCCGGAAAATAAAAATATTTATTGAGAAATCAATTTTATGGTTTTAAATATTTTTTGTTAGAGTAAATATTTTATTGAAAAGTAAATTAAAATGGAGAGAAGTTACAATATTAACTGAACGGGTAAATAATATTCCGGAAATAAAAATATTTTTAGAAAAATATCAATCACTAATATCATGAATACTAATACCTCCATCCTTTTAGGCTGGCACACAAATTCTTCCACGGGATTATCGCCGAATATTTTGCTCTTTCCTTTCCAGACCACCAAATTCTGCTTATCTTTGATAAAAGCTCATCGATCACAATCCTAATTGTCCAAACCTACTTGTAATCGCCCTAAACATAGGTCTACCAGTTTTGAGTAAGTTTATCGGGTTCCAGGTGCATACTAGGAGTTAATCGAGTTTACTAGTAATTTAAAAAAAATTAGTTAGCTTAATTTCATTTAAAATCGTAAATAATATACCGGAAAATAAAAATATTTTTGAGAAATTAATTTTATGGTTTTAAATATTTTTTAGAGTAATATTTTATTGAAAAGTAAATTAAAATGGAGAGAAGTTACAATATTAACTAAACGGGTAAATAATATTCCAGAAAATAAAAATATTTTTAGAAAAATATCACTCACGAATATCATGAATACTAATACCCCATCCTTTTAGGCTGGCACACAAATTCTTCCACGGGAGTATCGCCAATATTTTCCTCTTTCCTTTCCAGACCACCAAATTCTGCTTATCTTTGATAGAAGCTCCTCATCACAATCCTAATTGTCCAAACCTACTTGTAATCGCCCTAAAATAGTCTACCAGTTTTGAGTAAGTTTATCGGGTTCCGGGTGAATGCTAGGAGTTAATCGGGTTTACTAGCCATTGTTTTTTTTAAAAATAGTTAGCTTAATTTCATTTAAAAATCGGTAAATAATATTCCGGAAAATAAAAATATTTATTGAGAAATCAATTTTATGGTTTTAAATATTTTTTGTTAGAGTAAATATTTTATTGAAAAGTAAATTAAAATGGAGAGAAGTTATAATATTAACTAACGGGTAAATAATATTCCGGAAAATAAAAATATTTTTAGAAAATATCAATCACTAATATCATGAATACTAATACATCCATCCTTTTAGGCTGGCACACAAATTCTTCCACGGGATTATCGCCCAATATTTTCTCTTTCCTTTCCAGACCACCAAATTCTGCTTATCTTTGATAGAAGCTCCTCGATCACAATCCTAATTGTCCAAACCTACTTGTAATCGCCCTAAACATAGGTCTACCAGTTTTGAGTAAGTTTATCGGGTTCCAGGTGCATACTAGGAGTTAATCGAGTTTACTAGTTTTTTCAAAAAAAAATTAGTTAGCTTAATTTCATTTAAAAATCGGTAAATAATATACTGGAAAATAAAAATATTTTTTGAAAATTAATTTTATGGTTTTAAATATTTTTTAGAGTAATTATTTTATTGAAAAGTAAATTAAAATGGAGAGAAGTTACAATATTAACTAAACGGGTAAATAATATTCGGAAAATAAAAATATTTTTAGAAAATATCACTCACGAATATCATGAATACTAATACCCCATCCTTTTAGGCTAGCACACAAATTCTTCCACGGGAGTATCGCCCAATATTTTCCTTTTCCTTTCCAGACCACCAATTCTGCTTATCTTTGATAGAAGCTCCTCGATCACAATCCTAATTGTCCAAACCTACTTGTAATCCCCTAAAATAGGTCTACCAGTTTTGAGTAAGTTTATCGGGTTCCGGTGGATGCTAGGAGTTAATCGGGTTTACTAGTCATGTTTTTTAAAAAAATTAGTTAGTTTAATTTCATTTAAAAATCGGTAAATAATATTCTGGAAAATAAAAATATTTATTGAGAAATCAATTTTATGGTTTTAAATATTTTTGGTTAGAGTAATATTTTATTAAAAAGTAAATTAAAATGGAGAAAGTTACAATATTAACTAAACGGGTAAATAATATTCCGGAAAATAAAAATATTTTTAGAAAAATATCACTCACGAATATCATGAATACTAATACCCCCGTCCTTTTAGGCTGGCACACAAATTCTTCACGGGAGTATCGCCCAATATTTCCTCTTTCCTTTCCAGACCACCAAATTCTACTTATCTTTGATAGAAGCTCCTCGATCACAATCCTAATTGTCCAAACCTATTTTAATCGCCCTAAAAATAGTCTACCAGTTTTGAGTAAGTTTATCGGGTTCCGGGTGAATGCTAGGAGTTAATCGGGTTTACTAGCCATTGTTTTTTTTTAAAAATAGTTAGCTTAATTTCATTTAAAAATCGGTAAATAATATTCCGGAAAATAAAATATTTATTGAGAAATCAATTTTATGGTTTTAAATATTTTTTGTTAGAGTAAATATTTTATTGAAAAGTAAATTAAAATGGAGAGAAGTTACAATATTAACTGAACGGGTAAATAATATTCCGGAAATAAAAATATTTTAGAAAATATCAATCACTAATATCATGAATACTAATACTCCATCCTTTTAGGCTGGCACACAAATTCTTCCACGGGATTATCGCCAATATTTTGCTCTTTCCTTTCCAGACCACCAATTCTGCTTATCTTTATAGAAGCTCCTCGATCAATCTAATGTCCAACTACTTGTAATCGCTAAATATCTACTTTTTATTTTCTTTGAGTAATCATTAATTTTAGCTTAATA
>NC_053426.1:34360161-34419628 GCF_007990345.1 Gossypium hirsutum | reverse complement strand
TGAGTGATATTTTTCTAAAAATATTTTTATTTTCCGGAATATTATTTACCCGTTTAGTTAATATTGTAAATTCTCTTTATTTTAATTTACTTTTCAATAAAATATTACTCTAACCAAAAAACTTTTAAAATCATAAAATTAATTTCTCAATAAATATTTTTATTTTTAAGAATATTATTTACCGATTTTTAAATGAAATTAAGCTAACTATTTTTTTTTAAAAAAACAATGACTAGTAAACCCGATTAACTCTTAGCTTTCACCCGGAACCCGATAAACTTACTCAAAACTGGTAGACCTATTTGTAGGGTGATTACAAGTAGGTTTTGACAATTAGGATTGTGATCGAGGAGCTTCTATCAAAGATAAGCAGAATTTGGTGGTTTGGAAAAGAAAGAGGAAAATTGTGGGCGATAGTCCAGTGGAAGAATATGTGTGCCAGCCTAAAAGGATAGGGGTATTAGTATTCACGATATTCGTTAGTGATATTTTACAAAAAATATTTTTATTTTCCGGAATATTATTTACCTATTTAGTTAATATTGTAACTTCTCTCCATTTTAATTTATTTTTAATAAAATATTTACTCTAACCAAAAAATATTTAAAACAATAAAATTGATTTCTGAAAAAATATTTTTATTTTCCGGAATATTATTTACTGATTTTTAAATGAAATTAAGCTGACTAATTTTTTTTTAAGAAAAACAATGGCTAGTAAACTCTATTAACTTCTAGCATTCACCTGGAACCCGATAAACTTACTCAAAACTGGTAGAGCTTTTTTTAGGGCGATTACAAGTAGGTTTAGACAATTAGAATTGTGATTGAGGAGCTTCTATCAAAGATAAGCTGAATTTGGTGGTCTGGAAAGGAAAGAGGAAAATATTGGGCGATACTCCCCTGAAAGAATTTGTGTGCCAGCCTAAAAGGATGGGGGTATTAGTATTCATGATATTCGTGAGTGATATTTTTCTAAAAGTATTTTTATTTTCCGGAATATTATTTACCCGTTTAATTAATATTTTAACTTCCCTCAATTTTAATTTATCTTTCAATAAAATATTTACTATAAAAAAATATTTAAAACCAGAAAATTGTTTTCTCAAAAAATATTTTTATTTTCCAGAATATTATTTACCGATATTTAAATGAAATTAAGCTAACTAATTTTTTTTTTAAAAAAACAATAACTAGTAAACCCGATTAACTCCTAGCATTCACTCGGAACCCCGATAAACTTACTCAAAACTGGTAGAGCTATTTTTAGGGTGATTACAAATAGGTTTGGACTATTAGGATTGTGATCGAGGAGCTTCTATCAAAGATAAGAAGAATTTGGTGGTCTGGAAAGGAAAGAGTAAAATATTGGGCGATACTCCCGTGGAAGAATTTGTGTGCCAGCCTAAAAGGATGGGGGTATTAGTATTCATGATATTCGTGAGTGATATTTTTCAAAAAATATTTTTATTTTCCGGAATATTATTTACCCGTTTAGTTAATATTGTAACTTCTCTTCATTTTAATTTATTTTTCAATAAAATATTTACTCGAACCAAAAATATTTAAAACCATAAAATTGATTTCTCAAAAATATTTTTATTTTCCGGAATATTATTTACCGAATTTTAAATGAAATTAAGCTGGCTAATTTTTTTTTAAAAAAAACAATGACTAGTAAACTCGATTAACTCTTAGCATTCACCCAGAACCCGATAAACTTACTCAAAACTGGTAGAGCTTTTTTAGGGCGATTACAAGTAGATTTAGACAATTAGGATTGTGATCGAGGTGCTTCTATCAAAGATAAGTAGAATTTGGTGGTCTGGAAAGGAAAGAGGAAAATATTTGGCGATACTCCCGTGGAAGAATTTGTGTGCCAGCCTAAAAGGATAGGGGTATTAGCATTAATGATATTCGTGAGTGATATTTTTCTAAAATATTTTTATTTTCCGGAATATTATTTACCCGTTTAGTTAATATTGTAAATTCTCTTTATTTTAATTTACTTTTCAATAAAATATTACTCTAACCAAAAAATTTTAAAACCATAAAATTAATTTCTCAATAAATATTTTTTTTTTGAATATTATTTACCGATTTTTAAATGAAATTAAGCTAACTAATTTTTTTAAAAAAAAAACAATGACTAGTAAACCCGATTAACTCCTAGCATTCACCGGAACCCGATAAACTTACTCAAAACTGGTAGACCGATTTTTAGGGCGATTACAAGTAGGTTTGGAACAATTAGGATTGTGATCGAGGAGCTTCTATCAAAGATAAGAGAATTTGGTGGTCTGGAAAGGAAAGAGAAAATATTGGGCGATACTCCCGTGGAAGAATTTGTGTGCCAGCCTAAAAGGATGGGGGTATTAGTATTCATGATATTCGTGAGTGATATTTTTAAAAAATTTTTTATTTTCCGGAATATTATTTACCCGTTTAGTTAATATTGTAACTTCTCTTCATTTTAATTTATTTTTCAATAAAATATTTACTCGAACCAAAAAATATTTAAAACCATAAAATTGATTTCTCAAAAAATATTTTTATTTTCCGGAATATTATTTACCGAATTTTAAATGAAATTAAGCTGGCTAATTTTTTTAAAAAAAAAACAATTACTAGTAAACTCGATTAACTCCTAGCATTCACCCGGAACCCGATAAACTTACTCAAAACTGGTAGAGCTTTTTTTAGGGCGATTACAATTAGATTTAGACAATTAGGATTGTGATCGAGAAGCTTCTATCACAGATAAGTAGAATTTGTTGGTCTGGAAAGGAAAGAGGAAAATATTTGGTGATACTCCCGTGGAAGAATTTGTGTGCCAGCCTAAAAGGATAGGGGTATTAGTATTAATGATATTCGTGAGTGATATTTTTCTAAAAATATTTTTATTTTCCGGAATATTATTTACCCGTTTAGTTAATATTGTAAATTCTCTTTATTTTAATTTACTTTTCAATAAAATATTACTCTAACCAAAAAACTTTTAAAATCATAAAATTAATTTCTCAATAAATATTTTTATTTTTAAGAATATTATTTACCGATTTTTAAATGAAATTAAGCTAACTATTTTAAAAAAAAAAAACAATGACTAGTAAACCCGATTAACTCCTAGCATTCACTCGGAACCCCGATGAACTTACTCAAAACTGGTAGACCTATTTTTAGGGTGATTACAAGTAGGTTTGAACAATTAGGATTGTGATCGAGGAGCTTCTATCAAAGATAAGAAGAATTTGGTGGTCTGGAAAGGAAAGAGTAAAATATTGGGCGATACTCCGTGGAAGAATTTGTGTGCCAGCCTAAAAGGATGGGGTATTAGTATTATGATATTCGTGAGTGATATTTTTCAAAAAATATTTTTATTTTCCGGAATATTATTTACCCGTTTAGTTAATATTGTAACTTCTCTTCATTTTAATTTATTTTTCAATAAAATATTTACTCGAACCAAAAAATATTTAAAACCATAAAATTGATTTCTCAAAAATATTTTTATTTTTCGGAATATTATTTACTGAATTTTAAATGAAATTAAGCTGGCTAATTTTTTTTTTTAAAAAAACAATGACTAGTAAACTCGATTAACTCTTAGCATTCACCCGGAACCCGATAAACTTACTCAAAACTGGTAGAGCTTTTTTTAGGGCGATTACAAGTAGATTTAGACAATTAGGATTGTGATCGAGATGCTTCTATCAAAGATAAGTAGAATTTGGTGGTCTGGAAAGGAAAGAGGAAAATATTTGGCGATACTCCCGTGGAAGAATTTGTGTGCCAGCCTAAAAGGATAGGGGTATTAGTATTAATGATATTCGTGAGTTATATTTTTTAAAAATTTTTTTATTTTCCGGAATATTATTTACCCGTTAAGTTAATATTGTAAATTCTCTTTATTTTAATTTACTTTTCAATAAAATATTACTCTAACAAAAAAACTTTTAAAATCATAAAATTAATTTCTCAATAAATATTTTTATTTTTAAGAATATTATTTACCGATTTTTAAATGAAATTAAGCTAACTAATTTTTTTTAACAAAAAAACAATGACTAGTAAACCCGATTAACTCCTAGCATTCACTCGGAACCCCGATGAACTTACTCAAAACTGGTAGACCTATTTTTAGGGTGATTACAAGTAGGTTTGAACAATTAGGATTGTCATCGAGGAGCTTCTATTAAAGATAAGTAGAATTTGGTGGTCTGGAAAGGAAAGAGGAAAATATTGGGCGATACTCCCGTGGAAGAATTTGTGTGCTAGCCTAAAAGGATGGGGGTATTAGTATTCATGATATTCGTGAGTGATATTTTTCTAAAAATAATTTTATTTTCCGGAATATTATTTACCTGTTTAGTAAATATTGTAACTTTTCTCCATTTTAATTTATTTTTCAATAAAATATTTACTCTAACCAAAAAATATTTAAAACCATAAAATTGATTTCTCAAAAAATATTTTTATTTTCTGGAATATTATTTACCGATTTTTAAATTAAATTAAGCTAACTAATTTTTTTTTTAAAAAAAAACAATGACTAGTAAACCTGATTAACTCCTAGCATTCACCCGGAACCCGATAAACTTACTCAAAACTGGTAGGCCTATTTTTAGGGAAATTACATGTAGGTTTTGACAATTAGGATTGTGATCGAGGAGCTTCTATGAAAGATAAGCAGAATTTGGTGGTCTAGAAAGGAAAGCGAAAAATATTGGGCGATACTCCCGTAGAAGAATTTGTGTGCCAGCCTAAAAGGATGGGGGTATTAGTATTCATGATATTCGTGAGTGATATTTTTCAAAAAATATTTTTATTTTCCGGAATATTATTTACCCGTTTAGTTAATATTGTAACTTCTCTTTATTTTAATTTACTTTTCAATAAAATATTAATCTAACAAAAAAACTTTTAAAATCAAAAAATTAATTTCTCAATAAATATTTTTATTTTTCGGAATATTATTTACCGATTTTTAAATGAAATTAAGCTATCTAATTTTTTTTAAAAAAAAACAATGACTAGTAAACCCGATTAACTCGTAGCATTCACTCGGAACCTCGATAAACTTACTCAAAACTGGTAAACCTATTTTTAGGGTGATTACAAGTAGGTTTGGACAATTAGGATTGTGATCGAGGAGCTTCTATTAAAGATAAAAAAAATTTGGTGGTCTGGAAAGGAAAGAGGAAAATATTGGGCGATACTTCCGTGGAAGAATTTGTGTGCCAACCTAAAAGGATGGGGGTATTAGTATTCATGATATTCGTGAGTGATATTTTTCTAAAAATATTTTTATTTTCCGGAATATTATTTACCTGTTTAGTAAATATTGTAACTTTTCTCCATTTTAATTTATTTTTCAATAAAATATTTACTCTAACCAAAAAATATTTAAAACTATAAAATTGATTTCTTAAAAAATATTTTTATTTTCTGGAATATTATTTACCGATTTTTAAATGAAATTAAGCTAACTAATTTTTTTTAAAAAAAAAACAATGACTAGTAAACCTGTTTAACTCCTAGCATTCACCCGGAACCCGATAAACTTACTCAAAACTGGTAGAGCTTTTTTTAGGGCGATTACAAGTAGGTTTAGACAATTAGGATTGTGATCGAGAAGCTTCTATCAAGGATAAGTAGAATTTGGTGGTCTGGAAAGGAAAGAGGAAAATATTGGGCGATACTCCGTGGAAGAATTTGTGTGCCAGCCTAAAAGGATGGGGGTATTAGTATTCATGATATTCGTGAGTGATATTTTTCAAAAATATTTTTATTTTTCGGAATATTATTTACCCGTTTAGTTAATATTGTAACTTCTCTCAATTTTAATTTATTTTTCAATAAAATATTTACTCTAACCAAAAATATTTAAAACCGTAATATTGATTTCTCAAAAATATTTTTATTTTCTGGAATGTTATTTACTGATTTTTAAATGAAATTAAGCTAACTATTTTTTTAAAAAAAAACAATGACTAGTAAACCCGATTAACTCCTAGCATTCACCCGGAACCCGATAAACTTACTCAAAACTGGTAGAACTTTTTTTAGGGCAATTACAAGTAGGTTTGGACAATTAGGATTGTGATCGAGGAGCTTCTATCAAAGATAAGCAGAATTTGGTGGTCTGGGAAGGAAAGAGGAAAATATTAGGCGATACTCCCGTGGAAGAATTTGTGTGCCAGCCTAAAAGGATGGGGGTATTAGTATTCATGATATTCGTGAGTGATATTTTTCTAAAAATATTTTTATTTTCCGGAATATTATTTACCTGTTAAGTAAATATTGTAACTTTTCTCCATTTTAATTTATTTTTCAATAAAATATTTACTCTAACCAAAAAATATTTAAAACCATAAAATTGATTTTTCAAAAAATATTTTTATTTTCTGGAATATTATTTACCGATTTTTAAATGAAAGTAAGTTAACTAATTTTTTTTTAAAAAAAACAATGACTAGTAAACCTGTTTAACTCCTAGCATTCACCCGGAACCCGATAAATTTACTCAAAACTGGTAGAGCTTTTTTTAGGGCGATTACAAGTAGGTTTAGACAATTAGGATTGTGATCGAGAAGTTTCTATCAAAGATAAGTAGAATTTGGTGGTCTGGAAAGGAAAGAGGAAATATTGGGTGATACTCCCGTGGAAGAATTTGTGTGCCAGCCTAAAAGGATGGGGTATTAGTATTCATGATATTCGTGAGTGATATTTTTCAAAAATATTTTTATTTTCCGGAATATTATTTACTCGTTTAGTTAATATTGTAACTTCTCTCAATTTTAATTTATTTTTCAATAAAATATTTACTCTAACCAAAAATATTTAAAACCGTAAAATTGATTTCTCAAAAAATATTTTTATTTTCTGGAATGTTATTTACTGATTTTTAAATGAAATTAAGCTAACTATTTTTAAAAAAAAAACAATGACTAGTAAACCCGATTAACTCCTAGCATTCATCCGGAACCCGATAAACTTACTCAAAACTGGTAGAAATTTTTTTAGGGCGATTACAAGTAGGTTTGGACAATTAGGATTGTGATCGAGGAGCTTCTATCAAAGATAAGCAGAATTTGGTGGTCTGGGAAGGAAAGAGGAAAATATTAGGCGATACTCCCGTGGAAGAATTTGTGTGCCAGCCTAAAAGGATGGGGGTATTAGTATTCATGATATTCGTGAGTGATATTTTTCTAAAAATATTTTTATTTTTCGGAATCTTATTTACCCGTTTAGTTAATATTGTAACTTCTTTCAATTTTAATTTATTTTTCAATAAAATATTTACTCTAACCAAAAATATTTAAAACCATAAAATTCATTTCTCAAAAAATATTTTTATTTTCTGGAATGTTATTTACTAATTTTTAAATGAAATTAAGCTAACTATTTTTTAAAAAAAAAACAATGACTAGTAAACCCGATTAACTCCTAGCATTCACTCGGAACCCCGATAAACTTACTCAAAACTGGTAGACCTATTTTTAGGGTGATTACAAATAGGTTTGGACTATTAGGATTGTGATCGAGGAGCTTCTATCAAAGATAAGAAGAATTTGGTGGTCTGGAAAGGAAAGAGGAAAATATTGGGCGATACTCCCGTGGAAGAATTTGTGTGCCAGCCTAAAAGGATGAGGGTATTAGTATTAATGATATTCGTGAGTGATATTTTTCAAAAAATATTTTTATTTTCCGGAATATTATTTACCCGTTTAGTTAATATTGTAACTTCTCTTCATTTTAATTTATTTTTCAATAAAATATTTACTCGGACCAAAAAATATTTAAAACCATAAAATTGATTTCTCAAAAATATTTTTATTTTCCGGAATATTATTTACCGAATTTTAATTGAAATTAAGCTGGCTAATTTTTTTTAAAAAAAAACAATGACTAGTAAACTCGATTAACTCTTAGCATTCACCCGGAACCCGATAAACTTACTCAAAACTGGTAGAGCTTTTTTTAGGGCGATTACAAGTCGGTTTAGACAATTAGGATTGTGATCGAGAAGCTTCTATCAAAGATAAGTAGAATTTGGTGGTCTGGAAAGGAAAGAGGAAAATATTGGGCGATACTCCCGTGGAAGAATTTGTGTGCCAGCCTAAAAGGATGGGGGTATTAGTATTCATGATATTCGTGAGTGATATTTTTCTAAAAATATTTTTATTTTTCGGAATCTTATTTACCCGTTTAGTTAATATTGTAACTTCTCTCAATTTTAATTTATTTTTCAATAAAATATTTACTCTAACCAAAAATATTTAAAACCGTAAAATTGATTTCTCAAAAAATATTTTTATTTTCTGGAATGTTATTTACTGATTTTTAAATGAAATTAAGCTAACTATTTTTTTTTAAAAAATAATGACTAGTAAACCCGATTAACTCCTAGCATTCACCCGGAACCCGATAAACTTACTCAAAACTGATAGAGCTTTTTTTAGGGAGATTACAAGTAGGTTTGGACAATTAGGATTGTGATCGAGGAGCTTCTATCAAAGATAAGCAGAATTTGGTGGTCTGGAAAGGAAAGAGGAAAATATTAGGCGATACTCCCGTGGAAGAATTTGTGTGCCAGCCTAAAAGGATGGGGGTATTAGTATTCATGATATTCGTGAGTGATATTTTTCTAAAAATATTTTTATTTTTCGGAATCTTATTTACCCGTTTAGTTAATATTGTAACTTCTCTCAATTTTAATTTATTTTTTAATAAAACATTTACTTTTACCAAAAAATATTTAAAACCGTAAAATTGATTTCTCAAAAAATATTTTTATTTTCTGGAATGTTATTTACTGATTTTTAAATGAAATTAAGCTAACTATTTTTTTTAAAAAAAAACAATGACTAGTAAAGCCGATTAACTCCTAGCATTCACCCGGAACCCGATAAACTTACTCAAAACCGGGAGACCTATTTTTAGGGCAATTACAAGTAGGTTTGGACAATTAGGATTGTGATCGAGGAGCTTCTATCAAAGATAAGAAGAATTTGGTGGTTTGGAAAGGAAAGAGTAAAATATTGGGCGATACTCCCGTGGAAGAATTTGTGTGCCAGCCTAAAAGGATGGGGGTATTAGTATTCATTATATTCGTGAGTGATATTTTTCAAAAAATATTTTTATTTTCCGGAATATTATTTACCCGTTTAGTTAATATTGTAACTTCTCTTCATTTTAATTTATTTTTCAATAAAATATTTACTCGAACCAAAAAATATTTAAAACCATAAAATTGATTTCTCAAAAATATTTTTATTTTCCGGAATATTATTTACCGAATTTTAAATGAAATTAAGCTGGCTAATTTTTTTTAAAAAAAAAACAATGACTAGTAAACTCGATTAACTCTTAGCATTCACCCGAAACCCGATAAACTTACTCAAAACTGGTAGAGCTTTTTTTAGGGCGATTACAAGTAGGTTTAGACAATTAGGATTGTGATCGAGAAGCTTCTATCAAAGATAAGTAGAATTTGGTGGTCTGGAAAGGAAAGAGGAAAATATTGGGCGATACTCCCGTGGAAGAATTTGTGTGCCAGGCTAAAAGGATGGGGGTATTAGTATTCATGATATTCGTGAGTGATATTTTTCTAAAAATATTTTTATTTTTCGGAATCTTATTTACCCGTTTAGTTAATATTGTAACTTCTCTCAATTTTAATTTATTTTTCAATAAAATATTTACTCTAACCAAAAAAATTTAAAACCGTAAAATTGATTTCTCAAAAAATATTTTTATTTTCTGGAATGTTATTTTCTGATTTTTAAATGAAATTAAGCTAACTATTTTTTTAAAAAAAAACAATGACTAGTAAACCCGATTAACTCCTAGCATTCACCCGGAACCCGATAAACTTACTCAAAACTGGTAGAGCTTTTTTTAGGGCGATTACAAGTAGGTTTGGACAATTAGGATTGTGATCGAGGAGCTTCTATCAAAGATAAGCAGAATTTGGTGGTCTGGAAAAGGAAAGTGGAAAATATTAGGCGATACTCCCGTGGAAGAATTTGTGTGCCAGCCTAAAAGGATGGGGGTATTAGTATTCATGATATTCGTGAGTGATATTTTTCTAAAAATATTTTTATTTTTCGCGATATTATTTACCCGTTTAGTTAATATTGTAATTTCTCTCCATTTTAATTTATTTTTCAAGAAGAAGTGTTTAATTCCGAGAAGGACTAAATCACATAAAATGCGAAAGTTGAATTCTAGTAACTATAAGGATTAAATAGCTATTGAATTCAAAACTGGAGGCCCTTATATGGTAATTAGACCATCAAAGAAAAGTATTTAAATTTTTGGTGACTCATCCATGGAAATTTAGAAAAAGGGCAAGGGCTAAATTGGAATTTGAAAATTATTTTATTAATTACAAGATGAAAAAGAAAAATATCATCTTATTTTCTCATCTTCTTCCCCCAAAAATACATGGAAACCCTAGGAGAAAGAGAAGGAACTTTCATAGCTTAATTGGGTAAGTTTCCTTGTCCCGTTTTTAGTAATTTTGATATTTTTGAAATCGGGATAGCTTAATCTATCTATTTAGGGGATCAATTTGAAAAGTTATCAAGGTATAAAATTTGGTTCATGGATGTATATGCTAAAAATTAGAAAGTTATGGTAGAAAATGAAAGGTTGTTGAAAGATAAACAACTTTTACAGAGTGATTTTTGATGGAAACATGATTTAGGGACTAAATTGTAAAATTGTGAAATTGAAGAAAAATGCTGCATTTTTATGAATACATGTGCTGTAAATTTTGTAATGGGATTTTGTTTAGGCTTGGAATAGGGAGTAAATTGCACAAGTTTCATTTTTCGAGCCAAGGGATGAAATTGGAATTTACGGAAAAGCTAGGAGTAAAATGGTAATTTTACCAAGAACGTAAATTGAGTTCAAATGAGTATGAAATATGAGAAATTGATGATTAAAACTATTTATATAGATCCGGACAACACAAATTCGAGGTTAGATCGAGGAAAAGAAAAGTTTTCGGATTTGTAGATTACTTACGCGAACAAGTGTTTAGGTAAGTTCATGTAACTTAATCAAGCATGTAAATATGTTTAATTGAATGTTGTGTTTGTATGTAATGTGGCTTATATTGATGTGAATTATTTGATTGCTATAATGAAAAATTGAATACATGCTTGGAACGGTGAAAAAGGGTTAAGTTTCGTTTGAATATTGAATTCCGATGAATATATGCACTTTCCCGTAATGAATAAGGTCCTGCATTTGTTGCAGACGGGATTTAGCTCGGACGAGTAATCCTATTAACCTTGTTATAGAAAGGATTTAGCACGGACAAGTAATCCTAATATAATACCTCTCGTGCATACGTTACAATTAGGATTCAGCCTAGACTGGTAATCCTGTTATACGATATGTGGCTCGAGAATGTGTTCCTTGATTAAGTGCCCTAATGGGTACCCTTGAATAAAAATTGATTGATTGTTGAATCGTACACCTCGAGTGTACTATTTGAGCATCTATCAAAATTTCAATGATTCAACGGACATAAAACTCTTAACATGGTATGAGAATTATGAGATGAAATGATAATCTCTTGAAAGAGTATTGCATGATGAGCTCATCTATCCTTACTTTATGTATATGGAAATGTTGTGACTAACTTGTTTGATTGAATGCATGTGTTTAGGCAATTTTTCCAAATGGATGGAAAACATGATATTGTATGCTTAGATTTAATAAACGGGATTGGTAAGTTTAGTTTTCCATTATACGAACTTACTAAGCATGTAATGCTTACTCCATTTTATTTTCCCCTGTTTTATAGTGCTCGGAAGCTCGCGAAGGTTGGAGATCATTGGAGCATCGTCAAACTATCTATTAGCTATTTTGGGTACATATAGTAAAATCATTTTGGTATAATGGCATGTATAGAACAACTTGGCCATTAGTGGCATGTTAATGATGCTTGTAATCTAGCCATTAGAATGGCTAGTAATGGTTGTTTTGATGTATTCATAATGTTATATTATGGTAGCTACATGTATGTTAAGTAGTTAATCAAATTATGTCTAACATATGGATTAATCCAAGGTAAGATTATGGGCATGTATGCATGCAATGATATGCCATGTTGAATGATGGAATTTGTTTAACTTGAATGCTTGAAATGGTTGGTATTGGATGGAAGTTTCAAATGCATGTCATTGGTGTGATTTTTAGTGAGAAATGAAGCTAGAATAGGCTTTATTTTGTCCACATGGGTAGACACACGGGCGTGTGTCTAGACCGTATGTCACACACAGCTTGGTACATGGGCATGTGGTTAGGCCATGTGTTCCCTGCACCTTAAAATTGAGAAACAGAATGCTCAGAATTAAGCACATTGGTAGTGACACAGGCGTGTGCCTCAGCCGTGTGTTACGCGGCTTGGAACACGGGCGTGTGTCTTAGCCGTGTGAAGCCTGCACCTAATTTTGAAAGAAATTAATTAGCCATACGGCCTAGCACACGGGCTTGTGGCATGGCCGTATGCACAAGTCAGAGAGTTACACGGGGCTGAACACGGCCTCCAGCACGGGCGTGTCCCTTAAACCACATGGGCGTGTGAGCCCTGCACCTTGGAAAATTTTTGAAATTTCATAAAAAATTCTTAGAGGTTCCGATTAAGTCCCAACTCAAATCTAATGCTTGTATTGGGCCTCGAGGGTCCATTTAAGGGACGTTAGAAATGATCTTGGTTAATGATTAGTAATTTACATGAATTATTTGAAAATGTTCTGAAAGTTTTGGTAATACTTTGAAACCTTGTTCTGGCGAAGGATACGGGTTAAGGGTGTTACAGTAACAACCTCCGGACATAATAACATCCAGAATGTGAATAGTGCAATAAAATAGAAAATTATGATGCGATATCCAGAAGTATACGAGTCGAGTTGTAATGTAGATTTTACAACGAAGTAGGTGAGTACTCCTAGAATCGTATCCAAGGGAGGCAAAAACTAAATCAATTTTAACCTAAACAATTAAATATCTAATTAATACTCTTTAATCAATTATAGTACGAGAGTAAAACAAGAAGTATTTTTAGGTTTGTAAACTAATAAAGTAAAATAACATAAAAGAATTAAAATTGTAAGAGATAGGGATAACTAAAGTGAATAAAATCTGAAGATGGGTGATCAACTCGCTTCGACAATCCTAACTAACTATTGTTTTGAGTTCCTCGTCAACAATTAGTCACTACCCTAGCAAGATCTTCTGATCTTCCACTAACATAACGAGTCAGCAAGAACTACTTATCTTCTGACTTTATATTCCAGACTGGCATGGGGTAAAGGTGTTCACGAATGGGCAATACCAATTTTGGGTTAATTCCTACCTTGATGACATACAAAGGTTGTCAGGCCTAGGGTTTGTTTCACGTTCTTCCTTTCCCAAATAGTTGATCCATTGAGTAACCCTACAAAATAGTTAAGAGATCATGCCTCCACTCATAATCCCCCATAAAAAGATTAGTTCCTCATGGCTTTCACAAACAACATGGAATAAACGGAAGAATTAATCATAAGGAATTGAGTGAAATAGAGAGTTTAAGAAAGCCTGATTGATATTGATAAATAGTACGAATCCACAGAAGTTGATCTCCTTTACAATCAAATCTCTTGAAGAAAACAAAAAAACTAAAACTATGAAAACTTAAGAAAGAAAGAAAAAAATTCTTAAACCTAAAGAGAAAATCTAAACTAATGGAATGATGTCTATAATGTGTGCCGGAGAGATTATTTATAGCCTTTAGGTAGCCATCGTCCTTAGCCCTAGGTTAGTAGACGTTCCTAAGCTTAAAGTTGGATTGTGTAGACCAAAACGCCCTTGTTTTGTGTTTTATTCTCGTCACAAAGTTGATGCCGCGACACACTAGGACCTGTGTCAGGACGTAGCAACCAGCATGTTCCTCTACAACCATCTTCAGGGTATGTCCCGGCACCCTCAGCTTGTGTCGTGGCATTGAAAGTAGTTTCTCACTTTCTCTATTCTGCTCTCTATGTTGTGACATAGTGTCCAGTATTGACTTGAAATGCCCTCTAATGGTGCCCTGCACACTCACAAAGTACGTTAGCAGTCTCTTATGCCTCACTCAGCCCTTAAGGTTGATAAAAGACTTAATGTGCACATTTTATTGAATGTAAACAAAACCAAAATAACTGAATTAAAACTTAATGAAAATGCATGTATTCAAGCTCCTTAAATGTGAAAACTAATTTAACTTGCTACACTGAGCTACAGTAGATTAAGAACTAACATAAAGGAGAGATCGTGAACACTACTAATGTAACAGCCCAATTTTGGGCCTAGTAAAAATAGTGGTTTCAGAACCACTAACCCGAGGTCAGAGAAATTATTTTTAATATTATTATATGTGTTATAGCATGTTTGTATGAGTGCATGAAAATTTTGGTGAAATAATTTTAGTGATTGCATGCTCAATTGCGAAAGAGGACTAAATCACATCAGGGGAAAAAGTTTTATTTCATTAGCTAAAGGTGTCAAATAGCTAGAGAATCATAATTAAGGGTTTTTAAATGGAAAATAGACCCATTTTATAAGGGGTGGTCGGCCATAGGGTTAAAGGAAATAGAAAAGTCAAAATTAGGTGAAGTTGGTGACCTATTTTGACTAAAAAATAAGATTAAAATAAAACAAAAGACTTCATCCTTTTCATCCCTTCTTTTCACCACCGAAAATTTCAGCCATTTTAGGGGTTTTGGAACTTCAAAATTTCACCCACTCTTTACTCTTACAAGTAAGTGATTTTAATGGTCTTTCTTGATGATTTTTGTATTTTTGGGACCCTTGTAGCTTAAGCTAGCTAATGAGGGGACTATTTTGCAAAATGGTTGAAAGTCTAGGGTTTTTTCCATGAGAGTACTCATGTTGTTTGCTGAAATTTTATGGAAGAAAATGAATCATGGTTGTTAAACAAACAACTTTTGTGAAAGGATTTTCATGAAAACACCTCAAATGGACCATTTTGAAAAAATTATAAAATGAGTGATAAGTATGAGTAATAATCGAAATTTTGAGATGCCATAGAATTCAGTTAGGCTTGGTTAATGTGGAAATTTGATAATAATCATTTTATGAGCTTAGGGGTAAAATCTTAATTTTGTGAAAGTCTAGGGGCAAAATGGTCATTTTTCCAAAATATGAATTATGAAATGCATTGATTAATATGATGATTAAATTAGTGAAATTTTATCATTTTAGATCAATAAATACGAAATCCGGACCTAGACCGGGGAAAGGCCAAGCTAGTAGACTAAATCTAATTAGTCGTCCACTTTTTGTATACCGAGGTAAACTGTACGTAAGTAAGGCAACTTCATCACTATTATGTGTTGAATGATTGATTTAGCTTAATATGGTTGAATATGCTTATGAATAATGCATGATAAAATTAATGTGGTGAGTTTCCAGTTGAACTTAGGAATAGATTGGATATCCATGCCATGACATTTGGGTGATATGTGCGCTAGTGTAAGGCCATGTTTGGAACATGGCATCGGCCACATTATGAGAGCCAGTGTAAGACCATGTCTAGGACATGGCATCGACAATGTTGTGAGAGCCAGTGTAAGACTAAGTCTGGGATATGGCATCGACATTGATATGTGCGCTAGTGTAAGACCATGTTTGGAACATGGCATCGGCCACATTATGAGAGCCAGTGTAAGACCATGTCTGGGACATGGCATCGGCATTGAGATGAGAGCTAGTGTAAGACCATGTTTGGGACATGGCATCAGTCTCGACATGTGAGCCAGTGTAAGACCATGTCTGGGACATGGCATCGGCAATTTACCCACTTGTATGAGGCTTATCGGATATCCTTTAGTATTCCAAAGGGTTTCATGAGTTATTTTTAAAGCTTATCATAAAGATATGGAATGATATAATCATGTTGTGAACGGTATAGGTTTTTATTCGAAAATCATGAGATATGAGTCTAGTTATGATGCCTTAATGGTAAGAATAACATGAGTAAGTTCTATCTATGAAAATAATTTTGGGATGATTTCGAAATCTTGGCTTATATTTGTAATGTATAAGCATGTGGTGATATCTACCTTTGTGCACTCAAGAGTATTGTGTTGGTTCATAACATGCTATGTGTTTAAATATGCGTGGTTGACGTTGTTATTTATTTACATGCAACTTACTAAGCTTTATTCTTACTCTCTCTCTTTTTCCATTTTCTTATAGTGCCGCCAAGTTAATATCGGGAATAAAGGGACGTTGAAGGCATCGATCACACTATCACCTAAGCTTTTGGTATAGCTAGTTTAAATGTTTTGTGTGTGGCATGTATAGGGACTTGTTCTTTTGCTTAGTGCCATGTTAGTTTAGCCACAAGTGTTGGATCATATGGATGTGATATTCATTTTGTATAGGCCATTAATATTGGCTAAAATTGATTATTATTAAATGCATTTGATGAAAATTCTCATGGTCGTGGCTGTCTTGGTTATATGTTATGCTTGGATTGGTTTTAGTTGATGTTGTGTAGGTTGGTACAAGTAAGGGTGGCAAAAAAGGCTTGGTAAATAGCCTTGTATGTTGTCTAGGTTGGTACAAGTAAGGGTGGCAAAAAGGCTTTGTAAATAGCCTTGTTTTTGTCCACACAAGCAGATAAACGAGTATGTGTCTAGACTGTGTGTGGCACACGGCTTGCCCCATGGGCGTGTGGTAAGGCCGTGTATCCCCTGCACCTAAAGTTGGCAAAATAGAATGCCTAGTAGTAACCACACGGGTGGAGACATGGCCGTGTGTCCAAACCACATGGAGGACACGACCTAGTACACGGGCGTGTACCATGGCCGTGTGCCCCTAAAGGGCTACTAACGTCAGAAACAGAATGTCAAGGTTTTTGTACATGGGTGTGTCATGGTCGTGTGGGAACACAGATCATGGACATAGGTGTGTGCCAAGCCGTGTGAAAACTCCTGTAGGTTTGAATCAAAAAAATAAATTCACACAGGCTAGGGACACGGGCGTGTCCCGATATACTAATTCCGTGTAAGCCACACGGGCCTTCAACATAGCCATGTTAAGAAGACACACTGGCGTGTTGCCCTTCCACACGGGCGTGTGCCCCTGTCTACTTGAAATTTTACAAAGTTTTCTAGAGTGCACAGTGTAACAGCCCGTTTTTTTAGGGTTGATCGGAACAGTGGTTTCGGGGCCACCAAATCCGAACGAGTAGGTTGGTAAATATTATATTTAATATTTACGAGTTAATTGTGATTTTAAAAATGTTTTTGATATTGTGATTTTTGTTTTATAAGCGGTTTATTAAGTTCAAGTGGTATGACCCTAAGGTCAAGTGGGTTTAGAAAATGAGGTATCGGGACCTTGTTTCTATAAACCGAGTCGTAAATATTTTTATAAATATTTACGTAGTGGCAATAAGATGGTATTAAAGTTTCGTTGAAAAATTTTATCGTTTCGATAGTTAATTAAACAAAAAGGACTAAATTGTGTAAAGTGCAAAAGTTGTGTTCTATAACCTAAAGGTATTAAATAGATATAGAACTTAAAATTAGAAGTCCTTATTTGGTAATTAGCCCATTAAAGAGGTAGTGGGATATGTGGCTTGGCATTTGGTGTAATAAATAAAGTGTATAAAGGTTAATATTGTAAATTGGTTAAAAATAATAATAAAATGAATATAATAAAAGAATCAAGGTGTCATCTTTTTCATTCTCTTTTTACCAGCCGAATATGAAGGCTTGAGAAGCCATGGAAGAAGCTTCCAACTTTCAGCTAATGCATGGTAGGCATTTCTAGTCCCGTTTTTAATTGTTTTTATATTTTCGGGATCGTTGTTGCTTAATCTTTCTAATGAGGGGATTATTTTGCAAAACCATTGAATTGTTTGATATTTTCCATTGATGAGTATAATAGGGCTTTGAAGTTTAATGGAAGAATATGAGTCCTTGTTGATAGTTAAACACTTTTTGTTAAGTGAATTTTTGTGAAATTGACAATTAAGGGCTAAATTGATAAATGTGAAAACTTTGTTGTTAAAATGTCAAATAAATGAAATGTGTGGGCTGCTAGAGACACTAGTGATATTTTTCTATAGTAGAATTTTACTCAATTTCATGAATTTGCATTTTTATGATATAGGGACTAAATTGTAAAGAAGTTGAAATATTAGGGGCTAAACTATAATTTTGCCATAAAGTGAATTATGGACTGTTTTGATACCATGAACATTTGGCTAAGCTTAACTATGGTTAAAAATGGTTAATTTGCATGTTTTGAGCTCAGGGACTAAAATGAATAAAAGTAAAACTTTAGGGGTAATTTTGTAAAAATGAAAAAAATGACCAAATTGTATGAAATGAGGTGTTTTAATGTCTAAATTAATATGCTGAATGAAATTATTAATTTAGATCAAGATCGGGTGGAAATTCGAGAAAAATGAGAAAATTACCAAAATGCCCCTGAACTTTGGTATCTCTACAATTTAGCCAAGTAAGTTCGTATGCAATAAGCATTGTTAAATTGATGTTTCTAATGCTTTAATATTGTATAAATTGTATATACGTGAATATTTTAATGTCTGACGACATATTGACAAAATGTGGCACTTAGTGTGCGGCGCAATCAAATATGGTACTCAGTGTACGAAATATTGAGAATGGCACTTAGTGTGCGAGATATTGAGAATGACACTTAGTGTGCAAAATATTGAATGATTCAAAGGGAAATTATAAATTGTGATTGAATGATTAAATAGAGCAAAGTGAACAGGTATACATGCTATATTATATGAATTGTTTATGAGACGACTTTATAATGGTGATATTTGGGCTTTGAGCCTAGAAAGCTTTAAGCTGGTGAATAATATTATCGAGTTTAAAACCTAGCAGGTTAAATGCCGATGATTTGATAAAAGTCTAAGACTATGAGACCTTCTGTTAAATCGGCAATTGAATTTTTTCAATGCATTAAGTTGGCCAGGTATGTGATATATTCTTATGCATGTTAGATCGATTGGAATTGAATCATGAGTGTGAAATGAGAAGCATAGGTGAAAATGCCTATGTCATATATGTGAGTAAGGGCAAAACCATCGATAAGGGTGGACTATGTGCGGAATCATCTTATAATTGCTAATTTGAACGGTTGTGTGCGAATCATTGAGCATGATGTATTGTATTGAGATTATGCTTGAGTGAAATTATAGATATGTGATGAAATTGATTGGTGATATACATGTTTAAATAATGTGAATGCAAAGAATGTGTGAAAGAGTAAATTTGTAATAAATCTGCTTAGGACAGCAGCAGTAACATGATTTTGGAAAATCACCATAAATTGTTGGAGTTGAGTTAGAAGCTGAATAAATTATGTAATTAAAGCTTAATGAGTCTAGTTTCTTATAAAAGAAACCGTGTAAGCAAAAGAATTGTTGATAATGAGATATTTGAAGTGGCATGGGACAGAGTCAAATGACTTCGGGGTCCCCTGTTCTGTTTTTAGAAAATCATTATAATTTTTACAAAAATGGTTATAAGATAAAATTTATATTCTTAGACTCCTTAATGAGTCTAGTTTCAAATGAAATCAAATAGAACATATTTTGAATTCTGTACAATGAGAAATTTGATTTGTAGTGAAGAGTGGTCAGATTAGTCAAACAATGAAACAGGGGAAATTTTAAGAAAAATCTGGTATTGATTGGCCAAACCTAAATTTCTGAAAATTTTATGGATGGAATATATATGAGTCTATTTTCAGGGAAAATTAATGGCAATTGATTTGGAGTTTTGTATCTCCAGTTATAAATAATTTAGTGACTATTGCTCAGGAAGACAACTTGTAGTGAATTTGTGATTATGTTGTAAACATTGATAAAACTTGTTAATGAGTTGCTTATTGTTTTCTTATGAACTTACTAAGCGTAAAGATTACGCCCCTTTTCTTTCCCATATTCCCTAGGGTTGCTAGGTTAGATCGGGTTGGAGGCCGTTAGAGATATTATCACATTATCAAGTCTACGCTATCGGCGTAAGTAAATCTTAGTGTTTCGAGTCTATGGCATGTATAGGGTTGTAAAGTTGAGTAAGTAAATGATACAAGACTAAGATATTGGTAAATATTTAATAATGCCTCATGAATATTTTGGGCCTTGTAAGCCCGATTAAAGGATAATATACGTGTGTATGAAAAGTTTAAAATTGATCAAAAATTTTACGGTCTGGTTTTATATAAATGGATGAGTTTAAATCTCGTAGCACCTCGAACCCTGTTCCGGTGAGGGATACGGGCGAAGGGTGTTACACATAGATTAGTCTCAAATCAATTCCAAAGTGTGTTCGGGGCATCGTAGGCCCATAGTAGAGACATTAAGGTATTGTGAAAAGTTTTAAATTGGAGTGAAATTTCATAACTAGGAAATGTATGTTTGCATGTGTTGAGATAGGTAGCGCCTCGTACTGTGTTCCGGCAACGGATACGAGTAAGGGGTGTTACAAATAATCACTCCGATGGTATTCAATAGGGTACTAAAGGCTAGAGCGGCCTACAGTAGACGAATATGGCACACTTTCGAGCATGGTACCTCGAACAAGATGGATTACGAAGAAGTAATCTAACCTCTATTTATCCCAAGAAGGATTTAATCGACTAGAGCAGTGTGTTATTCTTTATTTATCCCAAAGGATGGGATGACAGTAAGTCTTTCAAGACTAAGGAAAGAGAAAAAGTTTGCTATGGACTAGACAGATTTGGAATAATCACTAAGAGGGAAAGACCCAAGGGCATTAGAAAGGTAGACCACAGGACTACCTCATAAGGACATGATGGAAAGAAGATTTACACACTAGAAATAAATGGAAAGAAGAATACAAGTAAATGAAGGATAGTGTCCATGAAAATGACAAGACATTCAAGGTATTTGTCAAGACTGATCGTGGGCTGATAGGATTGCCCAAGGGTAATTCATTTAGAAATCTATCTATAATGGATAGGATTGAGGGATTAATTAGGATCGTTACGACAGGTTTAAGAGTAATTACTCGTACAAGCAGGGAGTTTTTTGTGTTTAGTTCTTTGTATTTAAACATTTGTAAGATGGGGTCTAATTTCACATAATATAGAAACTCACTAAGTTCATTCGAACTTACAAGAGTTGACCTGTGATTGCAGGACTTGCATGACAAGGAATTCAATGAGGGGCTAAGCCAGGTTGGATTAATTCAAGGATTCAATGCCGGTTTGGAGTCATGCACATAAGAAAGGGGTAACACGAGAGGCTTTGCCTTGAGGTCCAATACATTGTAATTAAATGAATTCCTTTTGGATTGAAGTTGGAACAGTAGATCTTGGATTAAAATTTTTATGCCTCTATTGTAAATAAGATTTTTTTTTCTTTTTTTTTTATAAATAGGTAATATAATCTGATTTTAAAATAATGAGTTTCAATCATTTACACGAACCTGATTCGATTGTGACGCTCCATACCTGGATCCAACGAACGGTTCGGGTAAGGGTGTTACATAAAGTATTAATGCCTTTGAACCCTTTAAATATATTGTGCCATATTTACGTAACTCCTTTATCAAAGCTCATCGAGCTACAACAACTGGTGCAACCTGTAAAGACGCTCTTGCTACTCGCTGAAAGACTTCCACTATGAAACAGAGCATATTCATTTCTTCTCATCAAGGGCTATCATTTCTAAGTTGTCGAGCACCAGATGGATCAATGCAGATGCCTCAACTCCAATCTTATTTTCACTCCCAGCAGAGCGATCACTACTATAAATATTGTTCCCAACATCATTTCTTAATTCATCAGACATTTTCAACTATAAAACAAAGACATTTTATAATTAGCATTCAAATCCCAACTCAGACTCAACTCGACTTTGGCATGTACCTCTAGACTAAATTTTGAGCTTGATTTAGTCCAAGAATAAATTAAACCTATAGCTTTGATACCATTAAATGTAACACTCTATACCTGACCTGATCGTCAGGTCCGAGCTACAATATTCCACATTTGTTGTCGAAGCAACTATGATCAAAATAAACACAATTCAAACCATTTAACATGCAAATGCAAACATTATAAGTAAACAATATAGAAATTATACATTCTCGATTCTTATATGAGCTTACGAAAGCTTTAAAGTTATCCCGAGGTTAAATTAGGACTGAATTATAAAATATTCAATTTACAAGGTTAACGTCGTTACATCACATTTCCACGTCGAGATGGTGCCATAAAGTTTGTCAGGTCACTCGATGTCATGACGTCTCTTACTAGTTTGGCCTCGTCAAGATGATGGGGTTCCTCGTCTCAACATGACATTATAGGTCATTTCTCGCCACGACATAATACATTTGACGTCGCAACATCACATATTATTTCTACAAATTTTCCTTTTTGATTAAAACCTGCAACTTTCCAAATCAATTCTAAACATACATATTATACTCAACCAACACAATTACCATAGCTAACATCAGTTTAAAACACAACAAAACCTCAATCATCAATTCATCATACCTTATCAAATATAAGCTAACTAGCTATTAAGATTCAATCCCTTCAAACATGCTTGAACGTATTTGTAACAACCCGATTTTGGGCCTAGTTAGAATAGTGGTCTCCGAACTACAAATCCAAATTTAAATAAATTATTTTATTATTATTTTGATATTATAGAATGTTTTTAAGAGTGCATGAAAATTTTGGTGAAGTAATTTTAGCGTTTGTGAGCTTAATTGCGTAAAAGGATTAAATCGCATAAAGTGCAAAAGTCCTAATTTGATAGCTAAAGGTGTCAAATAGCTAGAGAATAAAAATTGGGTTCTTTAAAGGGAAATCAGACCCTCTTGTGATAGCATGGCCGGCCATGGGAGATAAAAATGTTCAAAAGTCAACATTAGGTAATTTGATGACATAATATATGATATAATAATGCCAAAAAGGCTAGCTATCATTTTCTTTTCTCCATCCTTTCTTTTGACTGAAATTTTCAGCAAAGAAATGGGGTTTTAAGAGCTTGAAATTTCAGCAATTTTAAGCATTCACAAGTAAGTGATTTTAATGGCTTTTCTTAAATATTTTTGTACTTTTGAGACCCTTGAAGCATCAACTTTCAAATGAGGGTACTATTTTGCAAAATGATCAAGAGTTTAGGGTTTTTCCATGAAAAGGGTTTTTAATGTTTTCTAAGTCTTTATGGAAGAAAATAAGTCTCGGGTGTGTTATGAACAACTTTTGTGAAAGGTGTTAGCATGAAAATACCTAAAAGGACTATATTGTATAAGTTGTAAAATAGATGTTAAGTATGTGAAATAGTGGGAATTTGGGGTTTCTATAAGAGTAAAAAGGGTTCAGCTAGGCTTAAGATATGAAGAAATTTGATAAAAATCGATTTTCGGGCCTAGGAGTAAAATGGTCATTTTGTCAAAGTCTAGGGGCAAAATGGTCATTTTACCAAAGATATGGATTTTCGATTTCTTAATTTTATTTAGTGACTAAATAAGTACATTTTGCTATTATAGATCAAGAAATACCGAATCCGAACCTAGACCGGGGGAAAGCCAAGCAAATCAATTACATTGACTAGTCGCCACATTTTGTAATTCGAGGTAAGTTGTATATAAATAGTACAACTACAATGATAATGTACGTGTTGAATTGTACTTGAATTTAATATAGCATGAATTGCTTGATTGTGGAATTGAGAGAGCATGATGATAATAGAGATAGTAGAGTTCTCGTTTAAACCTAGGAAATAAATCGGATATTCATGCCATAACATATGGGTTATTGTGAGCTAGTGTAAGACATGTCTAGGACATGCATCGGCCACATTATGAGAGCTAGTGTAAAACCATGTCTGGGACATGGCATCAGCATTGAGACGAGTGCTAGTGTAAGACATGTTTGGGACATGCATCGACCTCGAGACATAAGCCAGTGTAAGACATGTCTAGGACATGCTTCGGCTACGAGATGTGTCAGTGTAAGACCATGCTAGAACATGGCATCGGCACAGATATGCTAAAACTTGTGTAAGGCCATGTTTGGGACATGGCATCGACACCTTACCCCATGTTTGAGGCTTAATGAATATCAGATAGTGTTCCAAATGGTTCAACGGTGAGAGTTATGATTTCAAGTTAACAAGGAAAGTATAACCGTGTTGTGAGTGGTATAGGTACCGATATGGTATGTATGAAATGTGAGCTCAATATATGCTATATGAGGTGTAATGAATATTAATGAGTAAGTTTTGCTTATGCCACTTGTGTATTATGATACTTGTTGATGGATGGTAAAGTTATGTTATATATTTATTTATGTGCAACTTACTAAGCTTTATGCTTACTCCTTCTCCTTTTTCATTTTCTTATAGTGCCGCCTATCTAGCTTAAGGACCAAAAGAAATTAGAGATATCGATCACACTATCAATTGAAGCATTCGGTATAGTTTGATTTATATTTTTGAATATGGCATGTATAGGGCTTAGACTTTACTATTTTTGTGTCATTGATAACTGGCCAAATGTGTTGGCTTGGGTTGGAAACCCTTCATTTTGTATTAAGCCTTGAATGATGGAAAATATTCATTTTGATTTATATGCAAAGATGTTATTTTCATAGATGAATAAAATGCACAAATGGAATGTTGTCTATTGTGGCTGATTTGGTTGCATGAAATAGTCTTATCTTTATTGTGGTTTCTATTATGTAGGTTGAGTAAGTAAGAGTGGCAAATAGGCTTGGTAAATAGCCTTATATTGTCCACACGGATAAACACACGGGAGTGTGTCTAGGCCATGTGTGACGCACGTTCTGCCTCATGGGCGTATGGTCCGGCTGTGTGTCCCCTACACGTAAAAATTTCAAGTCAGTATGCATGATAGTAAACACACGGGCAGAGACACGGCTGTGTGTCTCAGCTGTGTGACATTTTGGGGATGATGACGTTAGAAACAGAATGTCCATGTTTTTGCACACGGGCGTGTCATAGCCGTGTGAAGGACACGGGCCAGGGACACGGGCGTGTGCCAAGCTGTGTGAAAACCCTGCAGGTGTGCATTTAGAATTAATTCTACACGAGTGAAGGACACAGACATGTCCCTGTATTGCTTAGACCGTGTGAGCTACACGGGCCATCAACGCGACCATGTTGAAATGGCCACACCGGCGTGTTTCCCTTCTACACAGGCATGTGCCCTGTTTCAATGTCAAATTTTTATAGATGGTTTAAGGACTCGAGATGATCCCGAATATTTTTCAATGGTCAACTTGAGGCTCGTAGGCTCATAATAAGAAGTTTAAAGTAGAAATTGAAAAAGTTCTAAATTGGACCAAGTCTTGGTGACTTGGGGAACGTTATTGTATATGAGATTGAGTTAGGTAATGCCTCGTATTCCACTCTAGCATGGGTTACAGGTATGGGGTGTTACAGTATCATTTAATATCATTAACATATAATATGACACATCATTACAACCAATTTTATAACTATCTTTAAGCCACAATCAATTAGCTAAATACTTACATAAACTATTAAAACCATAAGTCTATATATCAAACTTGATTCAAATTAGGTAGATACATGCCAAACTCTTAAAAAAACCAAAATTTCACAAACATTTCTGAGTCAGATTCGATTTTCTGGATGCTAAGAAGACCTCCATTTGATCTACAAGGAATCTACTTCACCTACGCACGGAGTAAATAAAACTGTACGCTAAGCAAATCGTTTAGTGGTAATTCTACAATTCAAATCAATAGAAACAAATACATGCAAATGCATATGTTCAAATCATATTCTAATTCATGCCAATTCATGAAAATGCTATCACTTTCATATATCTATGCTTATATTGATTTTAACTCAACAACTTTTTATGCATACATATTATCTTTTCATATAACATTCAATTTATTTTCATTTAGTTCCTTTCCATATCCATTCATGAATAATATCAACTATTTATTTATTAGCATCGCAATTAATTTCATAAGTCCCTTTTTCACTTGAACACTTCAATCATTCCCAAGCCTGGTAGCTCTTTCATGCGTTTTCAACCCCTAAGGCTCAGTTTCAACTCAATTTGAATAGTATCACATTTCGTATTTCCATCGCATTTCATTTTCTTTACCATGTAATTAATTCTTGTATTATTAATCCTATTAACCAGACACGAACTCAATATGGATACACATATCTTTCACCCTGGGTTGTCCGTGAATGATGACGCTATATCGATACATAGTACCATCTCGGATTGCCCAGCAACAATGATTTTCTCAACTCAATCGATTTGTCACCCTGGGTTGCCCGGAAACAATGACCTAATATATAATATCTATCACCCCGAATTGTCTGACAACGATGGTTTTACTCAATATTTTGACCCTATAGGATGCCAACTATATCCAACACAGTCCGAGCAAGTAATAAGGTAATTAAATTTTGATTTCATTATACGATTCAATTTATTCTTTATAATGCTAAATTCATAAACAATTTATCAATTCAACACATAATTTAACATGTTCCAACACAATCTCGTATCAATTGCATATATCAAGCAAATCATGAAATTTTATATTTTATTCAATTTAGTTCCTGGATCGATATTCGATCTAAATTGCATCATGTTAGCTTAATCAATCATCGATACTCACCTCCAACTCCATATAATGCAGAATGATATAAATATGCATCAATTAAAAGGTTCCCGAATTATAGAATTACAAACTGAAAATTTCGAGCTATTTGTCGACGGCTTTGGATTTTCCTTTCCCTCTCAAAGAATCTGAGTTGATGTTAGCTACGAATTAACATAAACATGAGTATACAGCTAATTCACAATCAATTATCAATTTATGAAACTTTTACAATTTATTCAATTTAGTTCCTAAAACCAAGACTAACCTTTATTCAATGTAGTCCCTAAAACTGGGACTAACCAAACTTTCAATTTAAAGCTACAAATTGAATTTTGATTTCACTATTACTAATTAGGAACTTCCTATTTTTCATTTCTACAGTCAAATTTACAATTTATTCAATTTAGTCTCTAATGCACGAAACTATCAATTAAGCTTTACAATTTAATCTTTTTTCACATCTAAGCATAAAATCTATCAATTTAACACCTAATACTCGAAGAAATTAACAATGAAAATATCCTAAAAATTTAACAGTTTTACAAATTGGTACATGGGTTTTCTAAATCAAGCTCCCATGACATCAAAAACATAAAAATTACAGAAAGGACTAAATTGCACTAATTGATTTTTGCTCGAAAGTTTCAACTCCTGCTTAGGTTTTCCTTCTTTAGTTTCGATTTTTAAATGAAGAAGATGATGAAAATCATCTTCTCTTCCACTTTTTTATTTATATACTAATTTTTTTCTTAATTAAACTAGTTTAAATTAGTTAATTTATAATAATTTTCTTAATTAATCATTCTTTGCTATATCGTCCACTATGTCATATTTAATATGGTCTATTTTCTATTTTAGACCTATGGTTAATTGTAGCTTAAGTCCTCAATTCATTTTCTAATTAAAGATCTATAGCGATTGGATAGTCCCTCGACGCTAATTAAGCACTAATTCAGCTAAAGTATTTCTCCAAAATTTAATTCATCTATATAATAACTCTTTAAATATATTTATTTAATATTTGCGGACTCCTTTTATTAAAACAGGATCCCAAAACTGCATATTCTGACACCACTGGAAACTAAGTTATTATAGCAGTTGTCTATTAAAAGAAATGAAAAAAAGTTAAATTTAGACTTAAGGGTAAAAAAAACTCTCAAAAAAAATGAGCCCTTATAAAAAAAGTGCACCCAATTGATCCCTTAGTAATTCCAAAAAATCAATTGGCCCCTTTCGTTATCGAAAACTGACACTTGACCGATTTGACCATTAACCTTGCTGATGGAACTTACCAAAAATTGTCACATGGGAATATGTTGAAGTGGAATGCCATGTTAGCAAGAAAATAATTATTTTTGAAAATATTCTTTTCCAATTTTTTAAAAAAATTAAAAACTAATTTTTTTTGGAAAAATAATTAAAATGTGTATATAGAATGAATCTGAATAAATGATTGTTCAAATTTAAATGAATCTGAACAAATAGTTATCCAAAATTTTTTAGATAAGTGCAAAATTAAAAGAAAATTCAAAAATTATAAAAAATATATTAAAAATCTATATATATTATAATATATATTTAAGTTTCAAATATGCAAAAACTCAAAGTGTAATTATTATTTCTTAAAAAATTCAAATATATATATAAATTCATATAAAATATATTTGCTTTGTACAGAAATTGGAGCCTTTTACTTTTCTCTCTTACGGGGTTTAACTATTCAAAGTATTCATTTACGGTAGAGGTGCTCATGGGCCGGTTTAAGCCCAATCGAAATTTTAGTCCTGTTTGTTAAGCTTCAGTTCGGTTCGACTTAAAAAATAAGCCTAAAATTTTACCTATATTCAGTCTGGATAAAAATGTTAAAACTCGGATCCAACACAGCCTGTATTAATTTTTTATATTGCTTTTTAATATATATATATTTTAAAATATTTAATACATCAAAAATACTAAAAACATTTAAATAAATATTTTCGAACAAATTGAAAATAAATTTTAAAAAATATTTATGCTTAAATAACACTAAGATAGGTGCAACTTAACAAGCAAATGCCTCTAAAATTAATAAAATAAGAGTTTTACAATAACAACAAAATAGTAGTAACATAATAGTGAAAAAACAACAACAAAATTACAAAAAGAACAGTAAAAAAAATTGCATATTTTTTAAAACATATTTGGGCCGAGCTTGAGCAGAAAAAGCCTTACTCGAGATCCAATCTATTTTCTAAATGAACTTTAATTTTTTGTCTAAACTTATTTTTTAAACTTATATTTTTACTCAAATCTTCTTATTTTTCGAGGAGGAGTAATTCACATACTTCTAAATCATTTATGTGGAGCGTGCTAAATTTCTAATCTTTAGAAGCGAACAGTAGGATAACAGGACAGTTGTGCTCGTGAATTTTTTCAACTTTCTATAATTTTCCTTTAAATAATTTCTTCATCAAATTATCCTACTTTATGTTCAGGTTAAAGCGTGGCTTGTAGATAAAGCTCCTGAAGCTTTGAGATGCCAGAAGTTGCTAGTAAGATATACAAATGTGCAATAACTCAAAAAATAATTATTATTTATTAAAAAATTTAAAATTATATAAAAATCATCTTGAGCATATGTATATTCAATATGAATTTTAAATAAATAATATTTTTTGAATTTTTTTCGCATTTGAAAATTTTTACATATTTTTTAGAATTTTTTAATAGTTTTTAAATTTTTTAAATTTACACTCATTCAATATGAATTTGGACAACCATTTGTCCAGATTTATCCATATGCATATTTAATTTTTTTGAAAAAATATATATTTTTTAATTTTTGGTGATTTTCGTTAATCATGTCAACAAAATTAATAGTCAAATCGATTAGTTAACAACTTCCGTTAACAAAAAGAATCAATTGATTTTTTTAAGATCATTGAAGGCTTAATTAAGTGCACTTTTTTCATAATAATTCAATTGATGTTTTAATTTCTTAATAAAAACTTTTTTTTATCCTTAAGCCTTAAATTTATTACTTAATAATAACATTACAACAAAGTATATATATGGCATGCATATTACACACATCGACAATAATAATGAATAAAAACAACAATAATATACATACTATGCCTCTTAAGTATTACGGTGTTGTCCCTGCAATATCATCAATCTCTCCAATTTTGTTTTTAAATCTTTCAATCTTAGCTTTCATGGCTTCTATCTCTTCATTACTTGCGGCTGGTTGTGGAGCACTAGGTCCACGATAAGAGAAAGTAGGAATGGCTCCCACGCAACCATCATGCCCTTTTTGTTGTGGTCCTTTTAACTTGAGAAAACATCATGTCCATTCTTGATATTTTTGAGGTCCCAAACAAAATAATAAATTAGAGTTTTGAGCCCTTAAAAGTTAGAAATTTGTTTTAAGTCCCTTAAAAATAAAATAAAAAATTAAACCCCTTAAAAACTGAAAAAAGAATTGACTTCTTTCAGCCTTTGACTTTGAACGGCTGCACTTTTAGACAACCCCAAAGCCGAGCTTGGAAAACACATTATTGTTTCATTTATTTTTTGTTGAAAGCGTTCTTAAAATATAGAAGTTAAACATGCAATTGAATAACTATATTAATATGACATTTTAATGATAAATATAAAGCTTGAAAGAAATATAAGGAAATATCACAACAATTTATGCCTTCACATTCATAATATTGCCATCTTTACGAGTAGGAGTTATGATATAGAAAAATTTTCCATAAAACTAAAATCAATAAACACATAAGATGAAAAGAAGAAAAAGATAAAATAGAGACCCTCTTGAGCGATCCTAGCATAAAATTTAGTTCTATTTGTTTCACTTTGACTCTTTAAGTATTGGGTTAGATGGAATGAATAATATGCTAGATCTGGGTATAAGTAGTGATGGATGTTTTTGGGCCTTCATAAAAGATATAATAAAATGTAGAGATGCTTATATCAATGGCTTTTATCCGTTAGTACAGTTTTGTGTGGGTATAGTTATTTTGTAATTAAAAATGCCCTTAATCGGTAACTATCTTTTTCTTTTATTTTTACACATATCATAATTTCATTAAATCTTTTTACTAAGCCTTTTAATCTACCAAAATTAAAAAAGAAAGGAAAAGAGCAAGTAGGTGAGTGGACGTTGATGCTATTTTTTAATCTTGATAACTAGTCAATACTATGTGTGTTGTAATAAAATTAAAATAATGGCTTTGTTTTAATCTAGACTTGACGTTATTATTTAAGTGGTTAGCAAGATTAAAATAGCAAGTAATAACTTTTTTTTAATTAAAATTAAGGTCATAGATTAGACACTTATCTATATATAAGGGCTTGTGTAACCGTCCTTAAAACCCACGTTAAACATGCGGGTCTATAAGAGCGGCCGGTATGAATCAACTGAAGCCAATCAAAATCCTCCTGCCTAACGTGCTGCCCGGGATATCAAGTCACTTCCTCATCTAAATCAACTCAAACAGATCCACTTGCCTAAGCTGCTGTCCCTTCTTCATCTCACCATAAATTTAAAATTAAAGAGTGGTAATTAATTAATGAGTAAGCGTACGATGAAATGTACACAAGCAAATAATAATAACTAAAAAAATTACTATATCTCTTGTCTGATTGTGTAATCAAGACAACGAAATGTACCCCAAATCAATTATACTTCAATTGACAGATCAACTCAAACTTTAAAATGTTATAAATGGTGATTGAAATATTCAAAAGTTTTTTATTTAAATCATTAAATTGTTAATTCTTTTTTTAAGTTTGGCTAGTAAGCTCCAAGTGACGCGATTCGACGATTGATATGCTGGATCAATACCTCTCGATGAGAAGAAGAACATACTTTAGATCAAGTTGATTTGATAGCCAATGTCAGAGATCGTAGAAGAAAGCTGTTTGGATTTAGTTTACAAATTTGTGATGTTCAAAATTGTGTTATGAAAAAAAATGAATAATGGAAGAGAAGGGTAAGGAGAGCTTTTAATTGGTGCAAGTAGAGCAAACAAAGAAGGCTAGACAACAATGATTTTAATAGCTTAGTAACTTCAATGAAAACTTTCGAATAATTCAGTAATTATTTTGTAATTTTTTTGAAGTTGAGTGATTAAAATATGAACTTACCAATATTTTGGTAACATTAAGTGTAGTTTACCCTTATATTTATACTAGTATTAACACCCCGCTTTCGTCAGGGAAAAGCTAATATTGTAGTAGATGCGTTGAGCTAGAAATCAATTTTCTTTGAGAACGATGAACACGCATTTAACTTTAGAGCATGGTGGTTCAATTTTTTTTAAGTTAAGGGTTAGGCATGTTGGAATCTAGTGCCTTTGGTGTAGTGATTAGTGTATGTACTTATAATTTTTTTCGAACAAATTGGTTTAATAAAACTCCATCATTATCATTAATATTTTTTGTATATGGTCCTTAATGGTTTTTGCATGCAAAACAAATATTGGCTCATTGAGTGTTTAATGTTTAACTAATACTTAGTGACATTACGTAGCCGGATTGTAATGTGAGAAGAAAATTTATATTAGTAGATAATCTATGTAACACCCCTAACCCGTGTCCGTTGCTGAAACGGGGTTACGAAGCATTACCAAAATATACATGTAACGCCTCTCACCCGTATCCAACGCCGGGACAGGGTTCGAGGCGTTACCAGACTTAAACATTCACAACATGCCAAACAGGGCCATAAAAATTATTACCAAAAATTAAAACATCTCGAACACATGCATATCGTCCCTTATATAGGTCTTCGAAACCTATAACATACATTGGGGTGGTTTGGTATTAAACCAAGAACTTTGAAAATCTTTGGGCAACTTAACTAAATTTTCTTGCTTCGGAGAGTCACACGCCCGTGTGGAATTGGGCCATGTGGTCACACACGTCCGTGTGGCTTGGGACACGCCCGTGTCCTGTGCCCATGGAGCTATCTGTCCATTTGGTCATGAACAAGTTAGGGTCACACGACCAAGGCACACGCCCGTGAGCTTAAGCTGTGTGTCTCACACGGCCTAGACACACGCTCGTGTTTCTATCCGTGTGGAAATTTCAAGGCTATTTTCCAAGCCAATTGTCACCCTTAATTACCTACATACATTTATAAATTTTCATACAATTGACATGGCATATTTGAGCAATTATATATCCACAATCAAGACACAAGCATGGCATTCTCACAACAACACATAACATATTACCAACCATGCATGGCAAATAAGCATATGGACATCACCAATATCAGACATAACATGAATAGTTAGATTTATAAGTCAGAATCATTAGCTCACTAGAGACCAATATATTTGGCCAAATTATAATAACACATGTTATAAAACTAGGTCCCTTACATGCCACTCACTTGATAATTCTAGCATATTTGTTTATACTCTCAAGGTGTTGGCTTGATAGTGTGATGCTGCCTCCGACGATTCTCCAACCCCAATCTAATCTGACAACACTAAAAGAAATGGAAAGGAGGGGGTAAGCTTTACGCTTAGTAAGCTCGCATGAAAATAATAAGCAATTTACTAACATGCTTTCCATAGTAAAACTATCCTAATTGTACATTTACACATGTTCTGGTTAAGCTATTTTCTTGTGTCACAGTCACTAAATCATTTATATCTAGAGCTACGAAACTTCAATTTAAGATCCGTAAATTTTCCCAGAAACTAGAATCATACATATTTCCACCATAAAATTTTCAGAACTTTTGGTCCAGCCAATAAGTACAGTTTATAATTAAAATCTCCTCTGTTTTGCTGTTTGACAGCTTCGACTTTTCTTTACTAAAATTTAATTATCTTATAGTACAAGACTCAGATAATGTTCCCAACTCTTTTTCTTGAAATTAGACTCATTAAGGATTTCATTAATATAATTTTAAATCATAATTATTTTTTTACAATTTCTAGTGATTTTTCAAAATTGAGACATGGGAGTCTAGAATCACTCCGACTCTATCTCACAAGAATTCAAATATCTCATGATACAGAATTCTTTTGCTTTCACCATTTCCTTTTTGTGAAACCAGACTCATTAAGATTTAATTTCATAATTTATTAAGCTTCTAAATCAATTTCCACTATTTTTGGTGGATTTTCAAAGTTGGACCAATGCTGCTGTCCAAATCTGTTTTGGTACAATATAATGATCATTATCACAAGCTTGTCATAGAAATTATTCTCATAAATATCACTCATTCATTTGCACTCTCTTCACAAGTCCATTTCATTTCACATGTCAAACATGTACTCATGAGTTTCGAGTACATACCTGTGCTATCTCTTAGCACAACCACTCATGCAAATAGGACAATCATATGCATCATATTAGTATCAACTAAGTATAGATGAGTTTATCATACCATTTTTCTTTATATCACTATGTATGTCATTACCGCTGAATTATTGAATTTCTGATGGACCTTTTCTTTTCCAATTGTACACTTGAGGTGTACATTTTTTCTGAGTGGTACACACAAAGTATACCTTTCCTTTTCATATGGTATACACAAAGTATACCTTTCCTTTTCAAGTGTAGACACAAAGTGTACATAACCTTTTCAAGTGTACACACAAAGTGTACATAACCTTTTCATGTGATATACACAAAGTATACCTAAGCTTTTCACATTCGATAGCCAAAGCTATCCCTTTTCACATTCGATAGCCGAAGCTATCACTATTCATTGATCAAGTAGCTGGAGCTACCACTTTTCACTAATCAGGTAGTCGAAGCTACTACTTTTCACTGATCAGGTAGCCGAAGCTACCACTTTTCATTGATCAGGTAGCCGAAGCTACTACTTTTCACTGATCAGGTAGCCGAAGCTACCACTTTTCACTGATCAGGTAGCCGAAGCTACCACTTTTCACATTGTACACACAAGGCGTACATTTCCTTTTCATAATGAGATCAAAAGATTATCCTTTAGGGACAACCTTTATTGCAACATATGTAAGATCTCATATTCTCGGTAATCACCAATTTCTTTTAAATATCATATCCCATCAAATTTCTATTAACATCAAATTCAATACAATTATAACAAATTATATTTCATGTATATCAATAATATCATGAATAATAGGCTTATTAAATCACGCGAACTTACCTCGGATCCAAAAATGGCAATTTACCATTCTAGTTCATAACCTTGTATTTTTTCGATTTAAGCCCAAATCTCGATTTCCTTGATCTATAATATCACATTTACCCTAATAATTAGTCACACTATTCATATGGGTCTAAAAATCATATTTTTACAAATTTTCATTTTGACCCCTAAACTTTTGCATATTTGACTTTTGCCCCAAGGTTTAGAAATTAAACTTTTCATATTTTCTTATGTTTTATGACGTGATGATCATTTTTCCCTTCTATGGAAACATCAAATTCTCACTCTAACATGTACTTATGAACATTAGGTATTTTTACTGATTATGTCATTTTACTTGTTTTCACGTAAAATCGCTTAGCAAAAGTTGTTTAACACAATTTCAAGCTTCATATTTTACATATTTTACCATTAAACATCAAAATACATGCATATAATTCATGGGTAAATTTTTAAACATAAATCCCAGCTCAAAATAATAGTAGAAATGAGCAGATCATGTTATCGGGATTTCAAAAATACATAGAATATTAAAAACGGAGCTCAAAATCACTTACTATTAAGCTTGGAAGTTTGTCCAAACCCTAACCATGGTTGCTTTTGGTACATTCTGCTTTAGCAAGAAGAAAGTGACACATTTGGGGTTTAAAATTTATCTTTACATTTGGGGTTTAAAATTTGTCTTTTAATTCATTTTACCCCCAAATGACCAAAATGCCCTTTTTACTATTCTTTCAAATTTTACCCAACCAAGGCCATTTTCGTCCAAAAAGTTATGCAATGGTTTAATTATCATTTAAGGACCTCCCATTTAAAATTTCATGACAATTAGACACCTCTAACATATAAAACTCAACTTTTGCACTTTTTACAATTTAGTCCTTTTTTTCTAAATTGAGTGCCCAAACATCGAAATTTTCGAACGAAATTTTTACGAAATCATTCGGTGAAATATTAGACCATATAAATATAATAAAAATGAAATTTTCCTCATCGAATTTGTGGTCTCGAAACCACTGTTCCGACTAAGACTAAAATCAGGATGTTACAATACAAATCAAGTAACAGATATTTTGTTTATACAGTATTTAGGTTAGAAATCAAACATAAAGTCCCTTACATGTACCTTTGAGGTCCAAAATATGCATTAGAAATGGGACAGGACTAAACCGGGTACTTAGAGAATTTTTCGCAAAATCTCAAAATTGTTCCTAGGTGCAAGGGTTACACGCCCGTGTGGTCAGGCCATGTGGCTCACACGGCCAATGATACGCTCCTGTGTCAGGCAATGTAACTCTCTGACTTGAGTCACATGGTCAAGTCACATGCCCATGTGCTAGACCGTGTATAGGTACAGGGGTTACACAACCAAGCCACACGGCAGTGTGCTAGGCTGTGTGATCAATTCTGAGCATTCTGTTTTGGCATTTTAAAGATGCAGGGGACACATAGCCAGATCACAAGCCCATGTGCTAGGCCATGTGTCACACACGGCTGAGACACACACTTGTGTCTCTGTCCGTGTGGACAAAAATAGGTTATTTTCCAAGCCACATTTCTCACCCATTTTGTCTACCTCCTACACCAATACTTTAACATATTCATAAACCATTTTAAAATAATTAATTCAAGTCAAAACTGAGTCTCATGCATGACATATCATCACATACAACCAATGTGCTCTTAAGCACCTCAGATGACACTTTACCATCATATAACCAAATATACAAAACTTATTTAACTTATCAAATTCACCTATATGCATATTTTACCAAATATGATAGAATTAATCATCAATATGCCAACATGATTTCTATCATTCAACCATTTAAGCACACACCAAACATGTTATAGCCTCTGTAACACCCCAAACCGGGCCTGGACATTATAGCTGAATCTGGCGATGTTACATGGTAGTGTGTTTGAAAACCCGAGGCTTGTGTTGAAAAAAAAGCTGTAACTTTGCTTAAAACATTTCTCGTTTAGAATTTTCTAGTATCTTCTATTAATTCTAAAATCGTGATTTTATTTAGTCGTTAGTTTTCAAAACATTATACGTTGCGGAAGAATTTTATAACAATTCACGTCATCGAGGGTAGTTTGTTAGAAACATGCATTTCTTTTGAAATCCTAAATTTTGACCTACAGCTAGCAACCATAAACATAAAATAGAATAAAACCCAAATTTAAACCAAAAATCCATAGAGGCCATATTACATAAAAATACCTAACAGAATATAAAATCATGGATAAATACAAGACTGTGACAAAGGGGGTCGTGTGGCCGCCATCGAATCCTTTGCTGCACCGATCCGTCAAGTCTGAGGATTACCTATACAGATAAAACAGGAGGGTGAGTTTACGAAAACTTAGTGTGTAATCCCCATGCATACGTACAGACAAATACAATCTCGGCTTAAGCCCTTTTAATATCGGTATCGATCTAGTTTGGGCCTTAGCCCGTATCAGTACAGAATCAGTCATGCAGTAGGGCCTTGGCCCATTACAGTATTAGTAATCAGTACAAAAATAGATATGCAATATCAGATCCTACCAAGCCAGCCGCTACATTCCAACTCCGTCCAACCCTACACTCCATGTGGGGATATAATCAACCCACCCGTCCCTACTCTCCAAAAAATACTAAACAGTGGTTTGTAGTTGAGCTGCCAGTATATTAGGCTTTAAGTCTTTCAGTACACTTCTTCCATATATATCATCATGCTATCACATAGTGTCATGCATATAATCAGAACAGTATTATAATCATGCTCAGTAAACAGTAATATAGATATCATTCAGTTAACTAGGGATCAAGGCATTGCTTACCGACCCCACAGTAGGTTCACAGTTGCCTCGGGTGATTCGTGCAACCTTAGCAAACAAATCAGCAAATTCGGCTTACTCGCCCATGTGATCTGCCCGTGTGGCCCACACGGCTTAAATTGGCCTTGGCCGTGTGGATCACACAGCCTCGCCCAGAATTTTATACGTCCGTGTAGTTTACTCGTGTGGGTCCATACGCCCGTGTGGCCCACACGACCTAATTGGCCAAGCTTATATGTCACACACGACCTCGCTTAGCCATCACACGGCTGTGTCGTGCATGCACGGCCTGGCTTGTCAATCACACGCCCGTGTACTGTCACACGGCCTACCACACGGACGACCACACTCTCGTGTGACGTCGATAGCAAGCTTTTTTTACTTTTTGTCGAACCCCATTTTCTGCGTTTTGGGTACACACCTGGTTACAAAAGATGCGCACACAATCCTTGGTCACCCTAGAACCTATGTTCACCCATAAACACTAAATTATTCGCATATCAATCGACTTAAAACAAACCCTATTCAATACACTTATCTACTAAATTGCCAACCCTACCTTGTTTGAACAACTGAATCCCTACATACCCAACTCGATGGAAAAATATGATCACCAGCTCCTAGGTTATTACCTGCAATCCAGTCGAAACCCTTCTTAACAAATATCTACAAGAACAATTTAAGCCAAATCGAATACCAACTTACCGAAGCACAAATCATAGAATAGAAATTGAATAATAAATCGACTGAGAGCAATAAAGCAATTCTGATTTGGCTATGGGACAAAAGCAAATCCACCTGCAAATTTGGCAACAAAAGAAGAGTTTGAGGAAGAAAATGGCAGCAAAATTGAGAGGGAAAAGAAGAAAATTCTGTAGAGGGTACTTGGAAAAAGAAAACGAATACCAAAGTTTGGGAAAAGAATAACTCAGACTTGGATATTCCCTCAATCCCATGTTTTTCTCCTACTATTACTCCCTCACTCCCATAATCGTCCACTAGCATCAGAATTTTACTAACACACAGACACCTACACGGCACAAGTAGTAAAAATAAATCCTCTTGATCGCGCAGGGATTCGAACCCCAGATCTCTAGCCACCTTAGCACTTCACTTAACCACTAGACCAGTAGGGCTATTTTGATATATTTAACCAACCTTTATTTATAATTCTACTGACTAAAGATAGGGTTTTATTCACTTAAATAAAAATTTTGCTAAAGATAAGGCTTGAACTTGAGACCTCACACACACACCCAGAACACTTAACCACTGAAGCAGATACAAAATTGTGTCACAAATATATGAAAATAGAATAATATATAAGAGATTTTTGGGGCGTTACAACTCTACGCCCCTAAAAAGAAATTTCAGCCTCGAAATTTTACCTGACCAGAACAGATAAGGATACTGCTGATGCGTTACATCCTCAGGCTCCCACATGGCCTCTTCAGAGTTATGATTACACCAAAGAAGCTTAAAAGAGAAATGGATTTTCTTCTTAGAACCTTTATATCTCGCTCCAATATCTAGACTGGCTCCTTCTCAAAGGTCAGATCTAGCCTAACCTTGATCTCCTCAACAAGAACAATATGCGTAGGATCAGAGCAATAGCGCCTCAACATAGAGACGTAGAACATGTCGTGAATCCGATCTAACTCTGGAGGTAAAGCCAATTGATAGGTAACCGACCCCATTCGTTTCACTATGCGGTAAGGCCCAATAAACCTAGGGCTCATCTTATCTTTACGTTCAAACCTTAATACCTTCTTCTATAGCGAGACCTAGAGAAAAACGAAGTCCCTCACAGAATACTCAATCTCTCTACGCTTTAGATCAGCATAGGGCTTCTGTCTGTCTGATGCCGCTTCCAGTCGATCCCGAATCAGTCTAACTTTATCTTCTATATCAGAAACTAGCTCAGGGCCCAGAACATGTCGCTCGCCTAACTCAATCCAACATGAAGGTGTACGACACCTACGACCATATAATGCCTCATAAGGTGCCATTTGAATGCTAAACTGATAGCTGTTGTTATAAGCAAACTCTGCTAACGATAAGTAATCCTCCCAATTGCCTCAGAAATCAATCACGCAACTCCTTAACATGTCCTCCAGTATCTAAATCACCCTCTCTGACTGACAGTCCGTCTGAGGATAGAATGCAGTACTGAAGTCCAATCTTGTACCCAGAGCTTCAAATAACTTCTTCTAAAACTGAGACGTGAAGCGAGGATCTCCATCAGATATTATTGAAACCGATACCCTATGCAGTCTTACCATTTCAGACATATACAATTTAGCCAGCTTCTGCAGTGAGTAGTCAGTACAAACCAGTATGAAGTGGGCAGATTTGGTCAATCGATCCACGATGACCCATAATGAATCCATCTTAACGGGCGTTAAGGGTAACCCATTAACAAAATCTATAGTTACTTTCTCCCACTTCCAAAGTGAAATCTTAACTGGCTACAACAATACTGATGCTCAGCCTTAACCTGTTGGCAAGTCAGACATTTACCCACAAAATTTGTAACCTAACACTTTAGACCTGGCCACTAGTATGACTCACGAAGGTCGTGGTACATTTTATTTCTGCCAGGATGCATAGCATAAGGGCTACTATGTACCTCTCGCAGTATGAATTGCCTTAAATCAGTATCCTTTGGAACATAAAATTTTTCACGGAAATAGAGCACCCCTCCACAGTATCACCAATCTCAACCTGTCGGAGTCGAAGACTTAGTGACTCACCCTCCATCTATTTACCCTTAATCTGCTCAATCTATGACGGTTTAACTTGAAGTTCAGCCAATAGGCTACCATCATCAAATAAATTAAGACGAGCAAACAACGCCCTCAGATCAGTCATAACCTTATGGCTCAATGCATCAGCCACCACATTGGCCTTACAAGGGTGGTATTCAATCGTACAGTCATAGTCCTTAAGTAGCTTAACCCATCTACGCTGCCTAAGATTCATCTCCTTTTGAGTAAAGAGATATTTGAGGCTCTTGTGATCAGTGTAGATAATACACTTCTGTAATAGTTCGGTTTCGACCCTAGTCGGAATAGTGGTTTTGAGACCACAATTTTGAGTCAAAAAAATATTTTAATATTATTTTCCGTACCTATTATATGTGAATGAGCATGTGTGTAAGTCTCGTATGAAAATTTGAATGTTTGTGTGCTTAATTTTGAAAAAGGACCTAATCGCGTAAAATGTAAAAGTTGCTTGCTGCTGGTTAAAGTGTCTCTTTGATATGGCTTTGTAAATGAGAGGTCCTTATGTGGTTATTTGACCATTGGAAGTTCGAATGGACATTAGTAACCATCCATCATGTGATTTTATAATGGTTTAACAAATGTTATAATGGTTAAATGTTTATTATGCAAATATTATTATAACAAAACATGAAAAATAAGGCATTATGTATGTTCATCCATCGAAAATAGAAAAGAAAACCTATGTTTGAAGAGCTTTAAGTTTTGACACACACAAGGCTTAATTAAGGTATGAGTTTTGATTGGTTTTTGATAATTTCTATGTTTTTGTGATCGTTGTTAAGTATTGTAACTAGTCCATGCCTCAATTTCTGATTTTGTTGATGATTTGAAAATGTGTCATTGATGATTATATGAGCTTTGTAATGTTTTTATATGGATTATGAAAGATATATGTGAGATTATCATACTTTGTTCTTGAATTTTTGATGGAATAGAGCTATTTGGGCAAATTTGTGAAAATGAGGTTTTGAATGACTAAATTGTGAATTAAATATGTTATTTGGGCTTGTATCGAAGCTATGTATATTCGGCCAAGCTATAGTCTTGGTGAATTTTGCATATTTGTGATTTTGTGAAAAATGGACTAAATTGTCAAAGTGAAAAAATGTATGGGTTAAAATGAAAAGTGCTCTAAATATGTGTGTATGGATTGAACTGAATTATTTGGTGAATAAAAATTTAATTTTAAAAACATATAGATCAAGAAAGGAGGAATTCAGACTTAGATCGAGGAAAGTCGAAGGTTATCGAGTAGACAATTCAAAACGACAATTCTGAGTGCGAGGTAAGTTCGTAAGTAATAAATGATATTAGAGCTATGGTTTAATGCATTGGTAATGCATAAATTGTATAGATATTTGATTACAATTTGAGCATAATGTATTTGACTATGCTTAGCACTAAGTGTGTGGTTTAATATAGCTTTGGCTACAAATGGCACTAAGTGTGCGAGTTGGAATAGCTTTGGATATATATATAAAGCACTAAGTGCACGATACCAACTTAGCTTCAGCTAACTAAAATGGAACTAAGTGTGCAGAATCATTTTAGTTTCGGCTAACCCTTATAGCACTAAGTGTGCGGATGTTAAAGTATGAATAATTTACGGAAAGTCTTGAATTACTCAAGCAAGAGGTAAGAATGAAAGTGAATAAGTATGGGAAGATCTAGGTATGTATGATACCTTTGTGGTAGATGACATTATCTAGGTGAAGATCATTGAATTATTATGAACTTATGGATCGGATTGGTATAGATTTGATAGATGATTTGAGAATTTATATATATTTATGTATTGATGTTTTATGTTTATATACTATTGATAATTTTAGTACGAGCTTACTAAGCTTTTGAAAGCTTACTTTGTGTTTGTGTTTGTGTTTGAATTGTTTTATAGATATCGAAGCTACCATAAGCTCGGAGACCGTCAAGGATCATCACCATACTATCGAACTCATTTTGGTACTTTTGAAAATGTAAATATTTTTAGGTATGGCATGTATAAGCTAGAATGTCAATGTATTTAAGTTTTGATATGTATATATGTTATGACATGAGAGTTGGCTAGAAAATGATATGTTTGTGCTTAGTTTTGGTATGGATTTGAATAAGTTATTGAATGATGATGATTTAGTTATAGTAAAGCATGTTTTGAGTATGGAATTGGCTGGAAATTTTGGTATAAATGTTGTTTAATGTTGCTTGTAGGAAAGACCCAAAAAGGGGTGGCAATTTGGCTTAAACCAAGCCTGCATTGTGCCACACGGCCAGGGACAGGGGCGTGCCTTGTGGTCGTGTATGCAAAGCAGTAACCTCCTAAGACCACACGGTTAAGACACATGGGCATGTCATATGGCCGTGGGCTTAAGTCAGTAGCTAGCTAAGTATCACACGACCATAGCACACAGCCGTGTCTGTTGGTCGTAGGTGAAAGTCAATATGTATGCCTTGTTTTGGCACGGCCTGGTCACACGGGCATGTGACATCAACAGAATTGAAAAATTTTCTGAGTTTTGAAATTTATCAATGTGTTCGGTTTAGTCTTGACTGTCCTTAAAAATATGTTTAAGTCTCGTAGACCTTTATAAGAGATGGATTATAGATGATTGCCTATGTATTAATGTTATGTGATATTTGTGATTCTGAATTGGTCTGGAATGTTCTGTCTGTCTGATAATGCCTCGTGACCCTAATCTGATAACAATTACGGGTTAGGGGTGTTGCAACTTCTCACCGTACAAATAATGCCTCTAAATTTTCAGTGCGAACACCACTGCGGCCAACTCCAAGTCATGCGTCGGATAATTCGCCTCATGAGTCTTAAGCTGATGAGACGCATAAGCTACCACCTTACCCTCTCACATCAACACACACCCCAAACCAACATGTGATGCATAGCTGTAAACAATAAACTCTTTCCCAGACTCTGGCTATATTAAGACAGGGCCTCTGTTAGTACGGTCTTGAACTTCTCAAAGCTCTCTTGCTGCTCAACATCCAGTTAAACAACACACCCTTACATAGCAGCTTGGACAAAGGTGTCTCAATAAGTGAAAATTCCTTTTACAAACTCTCGATAATATTCTGCCAGTCCCACAAAACTACAAATCTCAGATATAGTCTTAGGCTATTTCCACTCCAATACTGCCTTAATCTTCTAAGGATCAACCCTAATCCCCTCAGCAGAAACCACATGGCCCAGAAATATTACTTTCCGTAACCAGAACTCACATTTACTGAACTTGGCGTACAGTTGTTTCTCTCGCAAGATCTTCAGAATCACTCTGAGATGTTCATCATGTTCATCCTTAGTCTTCGAATACACCAGTATGTCGTCAATAAATACCACTACGAATCGATCTAGATAGGGCTGGAACACTCGGTTCATCAAATCCATAAAAGCTGCCAGTGCATTAGTTAGTCTAAATGGCATTACTAGGAACTCATAATGACCATAACGAGTCCTAAACACCGTCTTATGCACATTAGCCTCCTTACCTATCAACTGGTGATACCCTGATCGAAGATCAAGCTTAGAGAAAACTAAAGCTCCTCAGAACTGGTCGAATAGATCATCTATCCTCAGTAGGGGGTACTTATTCTTTAAAGTCAACTTGTTTAGTTGTCGGTAGTCAATGCACATACGCATGGATTCATCCTTCTTTTTTACAAATAGAACTGGTGCTCCCCACGGAGACACACTAGGGCGGATGAACTCAAGATCCAGTAACTCTTGAATCTGAGCCTTAAACTCCACGAGCTTCTTTGGTGCCATTCTATAAGGGGCGATAGACAACGAATCTGTACCAGGAAGGAGCTTAATCCCAAATTCTATTTCATGATTCGGAGGTAACCCAGGTAGCTCTTCAGAAAAATGTCTGGAAAGTCCTTAACCATCCTGGTATCTTTACCCGAAGAATCCCCAGAATCTAAAACTCTGATGCAGGCCAAATACACCTCACATCCCTTACAAACCAAATTTTTCGCCCTCAATATAGAAATCACATTCAACAAGTAATTCCGATGTTCCCCACTTATGAATACCTCGTTGTCCTCCTCAGTTCTCAGAATAACCCTCTTAGACGCACAGTCCAGACTCACTCGATGGTTAACCAACCAGTCTATTCCCAGTATTAGATCAAATTCTCCAAAAGGCAATTCCATCAGATCAGCCAGGAAGATAGCCCCTTAAACCTCCAAAGGGACGTCTCTAAACAATTATTCACCCTTACCGATTGCCTCAATAAACTCAGTACAGTGACCTCACTCGTAGTGCTCTCAACTAGTATACCCAGGTTTTCAGACACAGTACAAGCTATATAGGAATGAGTGGATCCTATACCTATCAAGGCAGTATAAGGTACATTATAAATAAAGAACGTACCAGTGATGACGTCCAGAGCATCTCCATCCTCTCGGTGACGTGCAGCATAAACTAGAGCCGACTGCCTCACCTCAGCATGACTAGTACCTCTGCCCGATGCTCTCTGACTACAGCCAAACCCATTACCACCTCTGGCCTGACCACGGCCTCTTGGTGGCTATTGAACTGCTGTCAAAGGTGGTGTAGTACCAGTACCTGGAGCTTGCATCTGATCAGATCTCTGCGGACACTCTCGAATACGGTGCTCTAATGAATCGCACCTCAAACAAACCCTAGTTCTTTTCCAACACTTGCCCTGATAGTATCTACCATAGTTAGTACACGGTGGCTGTTTTATAGCAGCGATAGGAACCCCAACTCTGATCGGCCTATCCATTCTAGCCCTTTTTAAGCCTCTGAACGAAACTTGAGGGCTCTGAATCTCTCTTGCTCCTACCCCTCTCTTAGTTCTAGCACTCAGCACGCTTAACCTCTTTGGCGATCTTCGTTTTATCAACCAGTGCAGCAAAGTCTCACTCCCTCTGTGGAGCTATCAGAACTCGTAAACCATCCGTAAGGCCACCCTTGAAGTGAACACATTGCTCATACTCAGTCGCCACCATCCCTCGCGCATAGCAGCTTAGTCGCAAGAACTTGGCCTCATATTCAGCTACTGATCTATCCCCCTAAGTCAGATTCAGAAACTCCTTCCTCCAGGCATCCACATAACTGGCACCCACATATTTTCCCTGGAAAGTAGTCTTAAAGAGCTCCTAGGTCAGTCGATCGGGCTGAATGTGCTCCTTAACCGTAAGCCACCACTGGTAAGCCATATCTCTCAGTAGTGACCCTACACCATTTAGTTTCTGCTCGAGGGTGCCGTCCAAATCGTCCATAATCCTTTCTATGGCCTTGATCCAGTACTCAGCCACGTTAAGGGAAACTCCAGCAATACCCCTAAAAATCTCAGTTCCATAACTGACCCTCGACCTTCAGCTCCAATATTGGGCCTAGCGACCCTTTCCAAAATTTGTAACATAGCTTGAGACAGTGCGTCGTCCCCAGCCTCATGATCATGAGACCCAGATCCAGTCTCAGTCACCGGTGAAACAGGCATCTCACTAGTATCTAGATTAAGTAGGTTGCCTGATGATGAGGACCCCGCTCAAGCCCCCTCTACAGCCTTTACCACGGCCTTTAGTACCCTGGCCACGAGTACCTCTCATGCTCTTTGTCTATTCGCGTTTTATCTGTATTAATAGTTTTATGCATCATTTTACAGTTTCAATAATTATTAACAAATATCTTATGTGAAGCAGTATCAGTAGTGTAAGGTTTGTTTTCGTACAACGCAGTGTCTATCGGTTTTACTATAATATCAGTATATACTAACTTAAGTGTTTTCAGTATAGTCTATCTATAGCAGTTTCAGTTTAAAACACATAACAATTTTAGGGAACTTACACGATCGGCGCCAGAGACTCGATGTACTAAACGTTCAATAAAAGTACTTTCAATTTCCCATCATCAAAAATTAGTTCTTTAAAAACCCAAATCCACAGCTTAGTTTTGCAACCTGACTCTGATACTACTAAAAGTAACACCCTAAACCCGGGCTGAACGTTATGGCCGAATCTGGCGATGTCACATGGTAGTGTGTTTGAAAAACTACAACTTGTGTTGAGAAAAAACCGTAACTTTGCTTAAAACATTTCCCATTTAGAATTTTCCATTATCTTTCGTTAATTATAAAATCATGATTTTATTTTGTTGTTAGTTTTCAAAACATTATACGTTGCGGAAGCATTTTATAACAGTTCGCTTCATCGAGGGTATTTTGTTAAAAACATGCATTTTTTTTTGAAAACCCTAATTTTGACCTACAACTAGCATCCATAAACGTAAAATAGAATAAAACCCAAATTTAAACCAAAAATCCGTAGAGGCTATATTACATAAAAATACCCAACAGAATTTAAAATCATGAATAAATACGAGATAGTGACAAAAAGGGTCCTGTGGCCGCCATCGAGCCCTCCGCTGCACCGATCTGTCAAGTCTGAGGATTACTTGTACAGATAAAATAGGAGGGTGAGTTTACGAAAACTCAGGGTGTAATCCCCATGCATACATACAGACAAATATAGTCTGGGCTTAAACCCTTTTCAATATCAGTATTGATTCAGTTTGGGCCTTAGCCCATATCAGTATAGAATTAGTCATGCTGTAGGGCCTTGGCCCATTACAGTATCAGTAATCAGTACAGAAACAGATATGCAATATTAGATCCTACCCAGCTAGCCTCTGCACTCCAACCCCGTCCAACCCTACACTCCATGTAGGAATATAATCAACCCACCCATCCCTACACTCCAAAAAGTACCAAATGCGGCACTAAACAGTGGTTTGCAGCTAAGCTGCCAATATATTAGGGTTTAAGCCTCTCAGTACAGTTCCTCCATATATATCATCCCCTCTCCATGCAATGCAATATACAGTTGTGGCATGCAATCACATAGTTTCATGCATATAATTAATACAGTACTATAATCATGCTCAGTAAACAGTCATACATATATCATTCAGTCAATTAGGGATCAAGGCATTGCTTACCGACCCCACAGTAGGTTCACAATCGTCTCGGGTGACCCGTGCAGCCTTAGCAAACAAATCAGTAAACTGGGTTCACACACTCACGTGATCTACTCGTATGGGCCCACACGCTCGTATGGCCCACACGGCCCAAATTGGTGTTGTCCGTGTGGATCACACGGCCCGGTCCAGAATTCTACACGCCCGTGTGGCCCATAAGGCCCAATTGGCCAAGCCCGTGTGTCACACACGGCTTCACCTAGCAATCACATGGCCGTGTCTTATGAGCATAGCTTGGCTCATCGATCACACACCCGTGTACTGTTACACAGCCTACCACACAGGTGACCACACGCCCGTGTGGCGTCAACAGCAAGCTTTTTTAGCTTTTCGTCGAACCCTATTTTTTGCGTTTCAGGTAACACCTGGTTACGAAAGATACGCACACAAACCTTAGTCACTCCAGAACCTATGTTCACCTATAAACACTTGATTATTCGCATATCAATCGACATAAAACAAACCCTATTCAATACACTTATCCACTAAATCGCCAGCCCTACCTTGTTTGAACAACCGAATCCCTACACACCTAACTCGTTGGAAAAAATGATCACCAACTCCTGGGTTATTACCTGTAATCTAGTCGAAACCCCTATTAACAAATATTTGCAAGAATAGTTTAAGCCAAATCGAATACCAACTTACTAAAGCACAAACCGTAGAATAGAAATTGAACACTAAATCGTTAGAAAGCAATGAAGCAATTATGAGTCGGCTAGGGGACAAAAGCAAATCCACTTGCAAATTCGACAGCAAAAGAAGAGTTTGAGGAAGAAAACGGTAGCAAAATGGAGAGGGAAAAAAAAAATTCGGTAGAGGGTACTTGGAAAAAGAAAACGAATACCGAAGTTTGGGAAAAGAATCACTCAGACTTGGATATTCCCTCAACCCCATGTTTTTCTCCTACTATTACTCCCTCACTCCCATAACCGTCCACTAGCATCAGAATTTTACTAACACATAAACACCTACACGGCACAAGTAGTAAAAATAATTCCTCTTGATCGCGCAGGGATTCGAACCCCAGACCTCTAGCCACCTTAGCACTCCACTTAACCATTAGACTAGCAGACCCATTTTGACATATTTAACCAACCTTTATTTATAATTATACTGACTAAATATAAGGCTTTATTCACTTAAACAAAAATTTTGCTCAAGACAAGGCTTGAACATGAGACCTCACACACACACACCTAGAACACTTAACTGCTAAAGCAGATACACAATTGTGTCACAAACATACGAAAATAGAATAATATATAAGGGATTTTTGAGGCGTTACAGCCTCATTTATACGAAAACAGATACACATGTTTATCACAAGCCATTTTAATGGCTAGTTGTAACCTAAACATTTACATGCCAACATTGGCTAATTAACATATACGTGCCATTATAACCATAATTAATTTATCATAAATACCAATACGGGTTGATGGATAGTGTGAGCGATCTCCGCCTAGCTTCCAATCCAATGAGCTTCTGAATTACTATAAGACACGGGAAAAATAAAAACAGAGTAAGTATGAAATGCTTAGTAAGTTTGTATAACATGGTAAATAACCTACCATATAATTATGTTCAAAATAAACATGCAAGGCACTATCAACCAATTTGGTCACAAGCCCTAAACAAATATCCTCATCATGTTAGCCAGGAAATCACATATAATAGTCCTTAAACATGGATGAACAAAGTCATCAAGCAAGTTCCACATTCCAATAACAACCAATTCATGCGTCATTATATCAAGAAATATCATTTCCATGTACTTCATGTATATACAGGTAGTAGTTTGTTTCTAAGTCGTACTATTTCATATAAGTATCAAGAAACATGTATGGATTCAATAATAACAAAATTCTCATATACATATACTTTCCATATTCTGAATTCATATAACATATACAAATCATACCCATGTATTTCAAATACGTTTTTACAATATTTCGTCTCAAGTTTGGATTATTCCATACCAGGATTTTTTCCATTAAATCAACTGAAATATCAATAGGAACCTGGGAAGTACACTCAAGGTATACAAATCTACAATCATAGATGAACATATTTATTGTAACAACCCGTTTTTAGTCAAATCAAAATAGTAGATTCGGGACCACAAATCTGAGGTCTAAATATTTATTTTATTATTATTTAATGTTTACAGTCTGATAGAATAATTGTGTGAAAATTCTTTAAGAAATTTTATCGTTTGAATGCTTAATTTAATAAAAAGGACTAAATCGCGTAAAGTGTAAAACTTATGTTCTTTTAGCTAAAAGTATTAAATGTAATATCCCGAATTAGGGCCTAATCGGAATAGTGGTTTCGTGACCACAAATTCGAGATAGAAATAATTATTTTATAATTATTTTGATGATTATGATATGATTGCATGATTAAGTGAAAATTTCGTGATGAAATTCTATGCCTAAAGTGCTTAAATTGAAAGTAGGGACTAAATCGAATAAGTTGCAAAACTTGCATTCTAGAAGTTTTTTGTATGAAATTGTTTTGGAATATTAATGAGGAGGTCTTAAATAGCAATTTGACCAATTTTAAGTTCATGGACAAAATTAGGACATGGAAGGAATTTTTGGAAAGTTTAGTAGTAAGGGTATTTTGGTCATTTAGTTATTAAAATGAATTAAAAACAAAATTAAAAGCCAATTTTTGTCCATCTTCTTCATTAGGCCGAAATTTCAAGGGTTCTCCATAGCTAGGGTTTGTTTCAAGCTTCCAAGCTCCATAGTAAGTGATTCCAAGCCCGTTTTTAATGTTCTTTACGTTTTTGGAATCCCGATAGCTCGATTAAGCTTATGTTAGCAATAATTCAACCTAGGGTTTATATTTGGAAAAATACCCATAGGTGAAATTTGTGTATTTTGATGTTTTATGATAGAATATGGGGTTTTAAATTATGTTAGACAACTTGTACTACTCGATTTTAAGCAAAAACGAGTAAAGGGCTTAATCGGTAAAAATACCTAATAGTCACAAGTACATGTTAGAGTGAGAATTTGATGTTGCCATAGAAGAGAAAAGTGATCAGCATGTTGTAAAACATAAGAATAAGGAATAAAGTTTAATCCCGAGCCTAGGGGCAAAATGTAAATATGCAAAAGTTTAGGGGCAAAATTGTAATTTTGCCAAAATTTGAGTTAAGGATTAATTTGATAATGTGAGTATTAAATGAGCTAAATGTGTTATTTTAGATCAAGAAAGACGTGGAATCGACCTCAATCGAGGAAAAGAAAAGATTGTGGACTAAATTGCAAAATCTTTATATTTTGGTACCAAGGTAAGTTCATGTGTAAATGTAGTAACATAATTGTCATTTTAACCATTTAATGTTGTTTATATGATATGATGCTGATTATTATCATGAAATATTATGCTTTGTGGTTATTGTTGAATAATATGTAATTATGTGAATTACTTGATGAGTATGAACTATCACCGAAGTACCGATTTCGATATTCCGTGGAAGACGGCAAAGATGTGTGATCGAGGAAAATGCCCGTTTGAACCTTAGGAATAGATTAGGATACAAGTGACATGTCACTAGGATGGTTGAGCATCCGAACTCGTTGAGTTGAGTTCGAGTTCACTTATGGATGCGAATGTCCGAACTCGTTGAGTTGAGTCCGAGTTCGTGAAATGTAACTAGGCATCCGAACTCGTTGAGTTGAGTCCGAGTTCACTTATGGATGCGAACGCCCGAGCTCGTTGAGTTGAGTCCGAGTTCACTTATGGGCGGGTTACATGGTAGCTTGATTACATATGAGGCTCTTATATGCAAATTATCCATGTATCCGAATTATATTCCGATGTGTTCAACGGGTAAAGTTTTACTCAAATGGAGGAATACTCGAGATGAAAAGAGACGTATTGGTAAGTGATGAGAAATGAATATTTTGGACAGGTATGTATTTAACCCTCGGGTTGAGTGTTAATTACAACCACGATAAGGTAATAAGATGATGGAAAATGATTAAAAAAATGTGATAAGTGTGTTGATGATATATGCTAATGTTGATTAGTTTGATTGTTTGTTATGTTATTTATTATTTACATATGAACTTACTAAGCATTTATGCTTACTCCCTCCTTCTTACTCATTGTAGTTTTGGACAAGCCAGTTCAGGAGTCAGGATAGGTCGAAGGCTCAGTCACACTATCAGAAAGATTTTTGGTAAATGGCTTGTAAATTTAAGTATGGCATGTATAGCAATATACTTATTTTGTGTAAATGATCTTATGATATGGTGACAGAATGGTTGAGAAAATATTTGATAATGATAAATTATGAAAATGGTAAGTTTAGATTATGTTTGATGTTAAGGAAAATGATTAAGATACTTAGTGCATAAAAACTCATAAGAGGGATGAAATTTGCCATAAACAGAATACTGCAGCAACACTGATGCGAGTTTGAAAATTTACTAAAAATGATAGAAATTGAATTTGGTGATGGACTACATATCAAATTGAAGCTTATTATGTCTAGTTTCACATGAAACAAATGAAATAGGTAAAAGAATTATATGTTATAAGATATTTGAATTTTAGTGAAACAGGTTCATAGCAGTTTCTGAATCCCCTGTTCCTACTTTAGAATTCACCATAATTTTAAAGATATAATTAGTGTGTATTTTATATCTAAGAATCCTTATTGAGTCCAGTTTTAGGAGAAAGAAACCTCATAGTCATATAAATTTTGTACATAGATAAATGTGGTTCGTAGTAAACAGAGTCAGACCAATCAATCCTGAAATAGGTAACTTTAACTAATAAACTGTACTATTGGCCAACCAAAATTTATAAAAAAATAGTAAAGTAATATTAGATCAGGAAAATTTACGGATTTGATTTCGAGTTTTGTAACTCGAGATATGATTTTTTGTGACTGTGACGCAGTACTTAAAGCTTGAAGTAGAAACAAATAACAATCTAAAAAGTAAATAAGCTAGTACACCTCAACTGATCCGACGGTCTCGGCGTGGAGCGTTAATGTGGTATCAGAGTAGGTTTAGTCGGTTCTCGGACTACGTGTTGTATGTACGGATTTTGCTATACATGCCATATGTATAAATTGTGATAGCGTGACGACTTCTGACCTTTTAAATGATTTTTTTTATGTAAATGGATCCCGATCCAGCTGTGGCAGATGAAGTAGAGAGTAATGCGCCAGCCCCGGCTGAAGGGGTAGCGCCGACTGAAACCCACCTCCTACTGTTGGTCAGGAGGAGGAGAAGGGGTCGAGAAGCCTTTCTCCAATGATGAGTGCATGGTACACCGAGTTCGTTCGTACGAACCCAATGTACAACCTCCCCCACCTCCCCCAATTCTCAACCTGTACCCCCGATGCCTCAAGGTATAGATCTGATGAAATTTCACAGAACTCCAGTGATAGAATTCGCAGCAGGGCCGAAGATTTAAAGAAAATATTGAGATGATGCTGAGAGAGCAGAGTTCTAGCTTGAAAATTCATCCGGGTATTTGACGAATTATCTTGTACACCTGAAGAATGTTTGAAATGCGCTATATCTTTGTTGAGGGATTCAGCTTATAATTGGTGGAAGACTTTGATTTCGGTGGTACCAAAAGAGAAAATAACTTGGGAATTCTTTCAAGAAGAGTTTCGGAAGAAATATATTAGTGAAAGATTTATTGATCAGAAGCGTAAGAATTCTTGAGCTGAAGAAGGTAATATGCGTTTACAGAATATGAAAGAGAGTTTGTTCGATTAAGTAAGTATGCAGAGGTATGTCCTACAGAGGCCAAGATGTGCCGACGATTTGAAGACGGGCTCAACGAGACATCAAGGTATTTGTTGGAATTCTTGAATAAAAGAAATGGTAGTATGGTTGATCAAGCTTGTAAGGCGAAGATTACTTAAAGAAAAGAAAAAGTAGAGGCTGAGACTGAATTGGAAAGAAAGACCGATGAGTGGTTCATTTCACAGCAACCTGAAAGTCAAGGAATATGATCCGTCCCACTCAGCTGGCATATTGGGAATTATAAGAAGCAAATGTGGTCCTAATCCCAGACATCCGGCAGCCAGTGTAGGGACTCGAGATTGTTAAACCTGAGTGCCAGGGGTGTGTAGAAATCATTTTGGTCCGTAGAGCAAATGATGTTTTCCATGTGTTCTTGGATCATTTTATTAGAGACTGCCCAGAAGAGCTGAAAAAAAATTCAGAATACAAAACAAGTGGGCGGATCGAGAGGAAGAATCCAAAAACTGGAGCGAGCAAGCAGTAAGAATAAAGCCAGGGATGCACCAGTAGACCTGAAGGAAGGCTCCGGCTAGAACTTATCTATTAAAGGCATGAAGATGCTTCCTACCTGATGTATTACCGGTACATTTTCCCTCTATAATGTTAATGTTATACTTTGATTGATCCCGGTTCTACTATTCATATGTGTGCATGAATTGGTGTCTAGTATGAATATACCTGTTGAGAACACCAGAATTTATGATTAGGTGTCGAATCTGTTAGGCAAATGTGTGACTGTCGATAAAGTATGTTAAGAAATGTCCTTTAATGATTCGGGATCATTACTTTCGGCCGACTTGATGTTGTTGCTGTTTGATGAGTTTGATGTTATTTGGGTATGGATTGTTGACATTGCATGATGCTAAATAATTGCAAAGAAAGATTATAGAATAAGTGTGAAATGGTGAAACTCTGCGGGTTGAATCAGATAAATCAGAGGCATTGCCTAGTTGTGATTCTTCAATGTCGGCTCAAAGATATCTGAGAAAGGTTATAAGCTTATTTGGCGTATGTAATAATACAAAAGAAGTTGAAAAGAAAGTTCAATCAGTGGCCGTGTGGAATTTGCAGAGATTTCCAGAAGAATTGCGGGTTTGCCTCCAGTCAGGGAAGTAGTTGGTATTGATTTGATACCGGGAACACTCGATTTCGATTGCTCTGTATAGAATGGCACCAGCAGAGTTGAAGGAATTAAAGTCGCAGTTGCAAGAGTTGACTGATAAAGTTTGTGAGACGAGTTTTCACCATTGGGTGCTCCCGTGTTATTTGTGAAAAGAAGGGTTTCTATGAGGTGGTGTTGTTATCGGCAGTTAAACAAGTGGACAATCAAAAACAGTATCCTGTTGCCAAGAATGTGATTTGTTTGATCAGCTAAAGGAGTACTGGTTTTCAAGATTGCTGAGATCTGGGTATTACCAACTGGGGTAAAGAGTCGGATGTGCTAAACTGCTTTTAGAACAAGGTATGGTCATTATGAATTTTTAGTTATGCCATTCGGATTGACAACTCTCCTTGTGTTTATTGGATTTATGATCGCATATTCGGCCAACTTGGAAATTTGTGTGGTGTTTCATGATATATTTTTTATTCAAAAGATATACAGAGCATGCTGAGCATTTGAGGATAGTTTTGCAAACTTTGAGAATAAGCAGATGTAGGCTAAGTTAGTAAAAGTGAATTTTGGCTTCGAGGTTGGATTTTTGGTCATATTGTTTCAGGTGATGGTATACGGGTTGATCTGTAAATTTCAGCCATTGTTGATTGGAAACCACCGAAAAACGTAACCGAATTAGAAGTTTCTTGGGGCTAGCTGGTATATCGGTGATTTGTAATGGATTTTCTATATTGCTGCTCCTTAACTAGATACTCCGAAAGGATGTTAATTGAATGGACGGAGAATGTCAACAGGTTTTGAAGAATTGAAATATTAACAGAGGCACCAGTGTTAGTACAGCCCGAATCAGGTAAGAATTTGTGGTGTTAGTGATGCTTCTCTAATGGTTTGGGTGTGTGCTCATGCAAGAAGGAAAAGTGTGGCTATGCTTGAGGCAGTTAAACCTCATGAGAGGAATATCCTACTCACGATTTGGAATTGGCTGCGGTGTGTTTGCTTTTGAAAATTTGGCGACATTATTTGTATGTGAAAAGTACCGGGTATATACCGACCATAAAGTCTTAAGTACTTGATGTCACAAAAGCTTGAATTAAGACAACGAAGATGGTTGGAATTATTGAAAGATTCGAGCTTGTATTGATTATCATCCGGGAAAAGCGAATGTGGTTGCTATGCTTTGAGCAGAAGTTTGTTTGCTTTGAGATTATGAACACTCAGTGAAGGTCAGATGATGGTCGTTCTGCAGGTTAAGAGCAATCCGATTGTTTTCAAGAGATTTTTGAAGCTCAGAAAAATGATCAAGATTTGCAGCCAAGGAAAACAGTGTGAATTGATACGATAGATTTCAGAATCTGTTCTGATGGTTGTTTGATGTTAAAATCGGATTTGCTGTACCAAAAATGATGATTGATTCAAAGATTTGCATGAACCATAATAGTTGTTTCGGTTCATCCGGGCGTACGAGATCTATGACTTGAAGAAAATTACTATGGATGGATGAAAAGAATATTTCGAGTTGTATCAATGCTTGTTGTAACAAGTGAAAGTGAACACCAAGTGCCTTCGATTACTCAGCCTATATGGTTCTGAATGGAATGGGATCGGATTACTATGATTTTTTCAGGATTCCATTGATCCAGAAAGAAATCCATCTGGTAATAGTTGACAATTAACTAAGTCGGTCATTTATCCTGGTACGTACGGATTATTCTCTAACAAGTGCTGAACTGTATATTAGAGAATTGTAGATTACACGAATACCATTGTCGATTATTTCAGATAGAGATCCAAGGTTACCTCGCGGTTTGGCAAAGTTGCAAGACGCTTAGGTACAAGTTAAATTCAGTACTGCTTTTCATCCACAACTGATGGACAATCAGAGAGAATTCGATTCTTAAATGCTTAGATGTATATTGAATTTCACGGAAGTTGGGAAAGATATTTGCCGCGGTAGAATTTACTTACAACATAGTTATCAGACGAGCTTGAAAATGGCACTTATGAAGCATTATATGGTCGTAAGTGTCGAACACCATTGTATTGGACTAACTCAAGGAAATCAGATTTATGAGTTGATCTAATAAAAGAAACTAAGAAAAGTGAAAGTAATTCGAGATTGTTTGAAAGCTGCTCAGATAGACAGAAATCTTATGCAGATCTAAAACGAAAGAAATTGAATTTCAAGTTGGTGATAAAGTATTTTAAAGGTGTCTCCATAGAAGAAGTCCTTAGATTTGGACGGAAGGGCAATTAAGTCCGCGTTTATTAGGCCGTATGAAGTAATTGAAAAAGTTGACCGGTAGCATATCGGCTAGCATTACCACCTGAATTAGAGAAGATTCATGATGTGTTCCACGTACTATGTTACGTCGTATCGTTCGGATCCTTCAAATGTGTTTCACTGACAGAATGAACTACAACCAGATATGACCTACGAAGAAGAACCGAATAGATTTTAGCTCGAGAGGTCAAACAACTAAGGAATAAAAATTTGCACTTGTGAAGGTGTTGTGGGAAGGCATGGAGTAGAAGAAGCTACATGGGATCCCGAAGAAACTATGAGAAATCAATACCCACATCTATTTACAGGTAAGATTTCGAGGACGAAAATCCTTAAAGGGGGAGAGTTGTAATATCCCGAATTAGGCCTATCGGAATAGTGGTTTCGTGACCAAAATTCGAGATAGAAATAATTATTTTATAATTATTTGATGATTATGAATGATTGCATGATGTGTGAAATTCGTGATGAATTCTATGCAGTGCTTAAATGAAAGAGGACAAATCGAATAAGTTGCAAATTGCTTCTAGATTTTTTGTAGAAATTTGGAATTAAGAGGAGGTTTAAATAGCAATGACCATTTTAAGTTCATGGACAAAATTAGACATGAAGGAATTTTGGAAAGTTTAGTAGTAGGTTTGGTCATTTAGTTATTAAAATGAATTAAAAACAAAATTAAAAGCCATTTTTGTCCATCTCTTCATTAGGGCCGAAATTCAGGGTTCTCCATAGCTAGGGTTTGTTTCAAGCTTCAAGCTCCATAGTAAGTGATTCCAAGCCCGTTTTAATGTTCTTTACGTTTTGGATCCCGGATAGCTCGATTAAGCTTATGTTAGCAATAATTCAACCTAGGGTTTATTTTGGAAAATACCATAGGTGAAATTTGTGTATTTGATGTTTTTGTGATTAGAATATGGGGTTTTAAATGATGTAGACAACTTGTACTACTCGATTTTAAGCAAAACGAGTAAAAGGGCTTAATCGGTAAAATACCTATAGTCACAAGTACATGTTAGAGAGAATTTGATGTTGCCATAGAAGAGAAAAGTGATCAGCTGTTGTACTAGAGGATAGTTAATCCCGGCCGGGGCAAATGTATATGCAATTAGGGGCAATTGTATTTCCAATTGAGTTGTTAATTGATATGTGAGTATATAGCTAATGTGTTTTAGATAGAGACGTGGATGACCTCATCGAGGAAAAGAAAGATTGTGGACATTGCATTTTAATTGGTACCAGGTGTCATGTGTAATGTATAATATGTCATTTTACCATTTGTTTTATTATATGGCGTATTTCATATATGCTTTGTTTATTGTAATATGTATATGTTCTTGATATGCTATCCCGAAGTACCGATTTCATATCGTGGAAGCGGCAAGGTTGTGGGAATCCCGTTGACCTTAGGAATAGGATAAATGATGTCATAGGATGGTGGCATCCGACTCGTTGAGTTGGTTCGAGTTCATTATGGATGCGAATGTCCGAATCGTTGAGTTGAGTCCGAGTTCATGAAATGTACTAGGCATCCGATCGTTGAGTTGAGCCGAGTTCACTTTGGATGCGAACGCCCGAGCTCGTTGGTTGAGTTCGAGTTCATTATGGGGGTTACATGGTAGTTGATTAATTGAGGCTCTTTATGCAATTATCCATGTATCCGAATTATTCCGATGTGTTCAACGGTAAGTTTTACTCAATGGAGGATACTCGAGATGAAAAGAACGTATTGGGTAGTGATGAGAAATAATATTTTGGACAGTATTATTTACCCCGGGTTGAGTGTAATTACAACCCGTAGGTATAGATGATGGAAATGATTAAAATGTGTAAGTGTGTTGATGATATTGCTATGTTGATAGTTTGATGGTTTGTTATTATTTATTATTTATATGAACTTCTAAGCATTTATGCTTACTCCCTCCTTCTTACTCATTGTGTTTTGGACAAGCCGTTAGGAGTCGGGATAGGTCGAAGGCTCCAGTCACACTATCAGAAAGATTTTTGGTAAATGGCTTGTAAATTTAAGTATGCATGTATAGCAATATACTTATTTGTGTAAATGACTTATGATATGGTGATGAATGGTTGAGAAAATATTGTAATGATAATTATGAAATGGTAAGTTTAGATGTTTGATGTTAAGGAAATTATTAAGATACTTAGTGCATAAAAACTCATAAGAGGGATGAATTTGCCATAACAGATACCTGCGCCACTGACGCAGTTTGAAAATTTACTAAAAGATAGAAATTGAATTGGTGATACTACTATCAAATTGAGCTTATTATGTCTGTTTCACATGAAACAATGAAATAGGTAAAAGAATTATATGTTATAATATTTGATTTAGTGAACAGGTTCATAGCAGTTTCTGAATCCCTGTTCCTACTTAGAATTCACCATAATTTTAAGTTATATTTAGGTGGTGTATTTTATCCTAAGAATCTTTATTGAGTCTAGTTTTAGAGAAACAAACTCATAGTCATATTAAATTTTGTACAGAGAGAAATGTGGTTCGTATAACAGGGTTAGACCAATCAATCCGAACAGGGTAATTTATATAACTGTAATAATGGCCAACCAAAAATTTATAAAAAAATAGTAGATAGGTATAGAGTCAGTTCAGTAAATTTACGGATCTTGATTCGAGTCTCGTAACTGAGTATGATTTTCTTGGACTTGAGCAAGTCGCTAAAGCTGTGATTAGAAAAATAATCCAAGTTCTAAAATGGTAAATTAGCTTAGTAACACCTCTCTCGCTCCGCGAGGTTCGGGCGTGGGGCGTACATTAGA
>NC_053426.1:34253078-34359661 GCF_007990345.1 Gossypium hirsutum | reverse complement strand
AAACCGGGTACTTAGAGAATTTTTTCGCAAAATCTAAAATTGTTCCCTAATCAATTACCTCGTGTGTCAGCCATGTGGCTCACACGGCAATGATACGCTCCTGTGTCAGCAATGTAACTCTGATTGAGTCACATGTCAGTCACATGCCCTGTGCTAGACGTGTATAGGTACAGGGGTTACAACAACCAAGCCACACGGCAGTGTGCTAGGCTGTGTGATCAATTCTGAGCATTCTGTTTGGCATTTTAAAAGATGCAGGGGACAATAGCCAGATTCCACAAGCCCCATGTGCTAGGCCATGTGTCAACACGGCTGAGACAGGCCACTGTGGTCTCTGTCGTGTGGACAAAATAGGTTATTTTCCAAGCCACATTTCTCACCCATTTTGTTCTACCTCCCTACACCAATACTTAACATATTCATAAACCATTTTAAAATAATTAATTCAAGTCAAAACTGAGTTCTCATGCATGACATATCATACATACAACCATGTGCTTTAAGCACTCAGATGAATTACATCATATAACAATATAAAAACTTTTTAACTTATAAATTATATAGCATATTTTACAATATGATAGAATTAATCATCAATAGCAACATGATTCTATCATTCAACTTTAGCACACCCAAACATGTTATAGCTCTGTAAACAACGGCCTGGACATTAGTGAATGGCGATGTTAAATGGTAGTGTGTTAAAACCCGAGCTGTGTTGAAAAAAAAGCTGTAATTTGTTAAAAACATTTTCGTTTAGAATTTTCTAGTATTTCATTAATTCTAAATCGTGATTTATTTAGTCTAGTTTTCAAACATTATAGTTGCGAAGAATTTTATAACAATTACGTCACGAGGGTAGTTTGTTTAGAACTGCAATTTCTTTTGAAATCCTAAATTTTGACCTAAGCTAGCAACCATAAACATAAAATAGAATAAAACCCAAATTTAAACCAAAAAATCCATAGAGGCCATATTACATAAAAATACCTAACAGAATATAAAATCATGGATAAATACAAGACTGTGACAAAGGGGGTCGTGTGGCCGCCATCGAATCCTTTGCTGCACCGATCCGTCAAGTCTGAGGATTACCTATACAGATAAAACAGGAGGGTGAGTTACGAAAACTTAGTGTGTAATCCCCATGCATACGTACAGACAAATACAATCTCGGCTTAAGCCCTTTTAATATCGGTATCGATCTAGTTTGGGCCTTAGCCCGTATCAGTACAGAATCAGTCATGCAGTAGGGCCTTGGCCCATTACAGTATTAGTAATCAGTACAAAAATAGATATGCAATATCAGATCTACCAAGCCAGCCGCTACATTTCCAACTCCGTCCAACCCTACACTCCATGTGGGGATATAATCAACCCACCCGTCCCTACTCTCCAAAAAATACTAAACAGTGGTTTGTAGTTGAGCTGCAGTATATTAGGCTTTAAGTCTTTCAGTACACTTCTTCCATATATATCATCATGCTATCACATAGTGTCATGCATATAATCAGAACAGTATTATAATCATGCTCAGTAAACAGTAATATAGATATCATTCAGTTAACTAGGGATCAAGGCATTGCTTACCGACCCACAGTAGGTTCACAGTTGCCTCGGGTGATTCGTGCAACCTTAGCAAACAAATCAGCAAATTCGGCTTACTCGCCCATGTGATCTGCCCGTGTGGCCCACACGGCTTAAATTGGCCTTGGCCGTGTGGATCACACAGCCTCGCCCAGAATTTTATACGTCCGTGTAGTTTACTCGTGTGGGTCCATACGCCCGTGTGGCCCACACGACCTAATTGGCCAAGCTTATATGTCACACACGACCTCGCTTAGCCATCACACGGCTGTGTCGTGCATGCACGGCCTGGCTTGTCAATCACACGCCCGTGTACTGTCACACGCCTACCACACGGACGACCACACTCTCGTGTGACGTCGATAGCAAGCTTTTTTTACTTTTTGTCGAACCCATTTTCTGCGTTTTGGGTACACACCTGGTTACAAAAGATGCGCACACAATCCTTGGTCACCCTAGAACCTATGTTCACCCATAAACACTAATTATTCGCATATCAATCGACTTAAAACAAACCCTATTCAATACACTTATCTACTAATTGCCAACCCTACCTTGTTTGAACAACTGAATCCCTACATACCCAACTCGATGGAAAAATATGATCACCAGCTCCTAGGTTATTACCTGCAATCCAGTCGAAACCTTCTTAACAAATATCTACAAGAACATTTAAGCCAAATCGAATACCAACTTACCGAAGCACAAATCATAGATAGAAATTGAATAATAAATCGACTGAGAGCAATAAAGCAATTCTGATTTGGCTATGGGACAAAAGCAAATCCACCTGCAAATTTTGGCAACAAAAGAAGAGTTTGAGGAAGAAAATGGCAGCAAAATTGAGAGGGAAAAGAAGAAAATTCTGTAGAGGGTACTTGGAAAAGAAAACGAATACCAAAGTTTGGGAAAAGAATAACTCAGACTTGGATATTCCCTCAATCCCATGTTTTTCTCCTACTATTACTCCTCACTCCCATAATCGTCCACTAGCATCAGAATTTTACTAACACACAGACACTACACGGCACAAGTAGTAAAAATAAATCCTCTTGATCGCGCAGGGATCGAACCCCAGATCTCTAGCCACCTTAGCACTTCACTTAACCACTAGACCAGTAGGGCTATTTTGATATATTTAACCAACCTTTATTTATAATTCTACTGACTAAAGATAGGGTTTTATTCACTTAAATAAAAATTTTGCTAAAGATAAGGCTTGAACTTGAGACCTCACACACACACCCAGAACACTTAACCACTGAAGCAGATACAAAATTGTGTCACAAATATATGAAAATAGAATAATATATAAGAGATTTTTGGGGCGTTACAACTCTACGCCCCTAAAAGAAAATTTCAGCCTCGAAATTTTACCTGACCAGAACAGATAAGGATACTGCTGATGCGTTACATCCTCAGGCTCCCACATGGCCTCTTCAGAGTTATGATTACACCAAAGAAGCTTAAAAGAGAAATGGATTTTTTCTTCTTAGAACCTTTATATCTCGCTCCAATATCTAGACTGGCTCCTTCTCAAAGGTCAGATCTAGCCTAACCTTGATCTCCTCAACAAGAACAATATGCGTAGGATCAGAGCAATAGCGCCTCAACATAGAGACGTAGAACATGTCGTGAATCCGATCTAACTCTGGAGGTAAAGCCAATTGATAGGTAACCGACCCCATTCGTTTCACTATGCGGTAAGGCCCAATAAACCTAGGGCTCTTTATCTTTACGTTCAAACCTTAATACCTTCTTCTATAGCGAGACCTAGAGAAAAACGAAGTCCCTCACAGAATACTCAATCTCTCTACGCTTTAGATCAGCATAGGGCTTCTGTCTGTCTGATGCCGCTTCCAGTCGATCCCGAATCAGTCTAACTTTATCTTCTATATCAGAAACTAGCTCAGGGCCCAGAACATGTCGCTCGCCTAACTCAATCCAACATGAAGGTGTACGACACCTACGACCATATAATGCCTCATAAGGTGCCATTTGAATGCTAAACTGATAGCTGTTGTTATAAGCAACTCTGCTAACGATAAGTAATCCTCCCAATTGCCTCAGAAATCAATCACGCAACTCCTTAACATGTCCTCCAGTATCTAAATCACCCTCTCTGACTGACAGTCCGTCTGAGGATAGAATGCAGTACTGAAGTCCAATCTTGTACCCAGAGCTTCAAATAACTTCTTCTAAAACTGAGACGTGAAGCGAGGATCTCCATCAGATATTATTGAAACCGATACCCTATGCAGTCTTACCATTTCAGACATATACAATTTAGCCAGCTTCTGCAGTGAGTAGTCAGTACAAACCAGTATGAAGTGGGCAGATTTGGTCAATCGATCCACGATGACCCATAATGAATCCATCTTAACGGGCGTTAAGGGTAACCCATTAACAAAATCTATAGTTACTTTCTCCCTTCCAAAGTGAAATCTTAACTGGCTACAACAATACTGATGCTCAGCCTTAACCTGTTGGCAAGTCAGACATTTACCCACAAAATTTGTAACCTAACACTTTAGACCTGGCCACTAGTATGACTCACGAAGGTCGTGGTACATTTTATTTCTGCCAGGATGCATAGCATAAGGGCTACTATGTACCTCTCGCAGTATGAATTGCCTTAAATCAGTATCCTTTGGAACATAAAATTTTTCACGGAAATAGAGCACCCTCCACAGTATCACCAATCTCAACCTGTCGGAGTCGAAGACTTAGTGACTCACCCTCCATCTATTTACCCTTAATCTGCTCAATCTATGACGGTTTAACTTGAAGTTCAGCCAATAGGCTACCATCATCAAATAAATTAAGACGAGCAAACAACGCCCTCAGATCAGTCATAACCTTATGGCTCAATGCATCAGCCACCACATTGGCCTTACAAGGGTGGTATTCAATCGTACAGTCATAGTCCTTAAGTAGCTTAACCCATCTACGCTGCCTAAGATTCATCTCCTTTTGAGTAAAGAGATATTTGAGGCTCTTGTGATCAGTGTAGATAATACACTTCTGTAATAGTTCGGTTTCGACCCTAGTCGGAATAGTGGTTTTGAGACCACAATTTTGAGTCAAAAAATATTTTAATATTATTTTCCGTACCTATTATATGTGAATGAGCATGTGTAAGTCTCGTATGAAAATTTGAATGTTTGTGTGCTTAATTTTGAAAAAGGACCTAATCGCGTAAAATGTAAAAGTTGCTTGCTGCTGGTTAAAGTGTCTCTTTGATATGGCTTTGTAAATGAGAGGTCCTTATGTGGTTATTTGACCATTGGAAGTTCGAATGGACATTAGTAACCATCCATCATGTGATTTTATAATGGTTTAACAAATGTTATAATGGTTAAATGTTTATTATGCAAATATTATTATAACAAAACATGAAAAATAAGCATTATGTATGTTCATCCATCGAAAATAGAAAAGAAAACCTATGTTTGAAGAGCTTTAAGTTTTGACACACACAAGGCTTAATTAAGGTATGAGTTTTGATTGGTTTTTGATAATTTCTATGTTTTTGTGATCGTTGTTAAGTATTGTAACTAGTCCATGCCTCAATTTCTGATTTTGTTGATGATTTGAAAATGTCATTGATGATTATATGAGCTTTGTAATGTTTTTATATGGATTATGAAAGATATATGTGAGATTATCATACTTTGTTCTTGAATTTTTGATGGAATAGAGCTATTTGGGCAAATTTGTGAAAATGAGGTTTTGAATGACTAAATTGTGAATTAAATATGTTATTTGGGCTTGTATCGAAGCTATGTATATTCGGCCAAGCTATAGTCTTGGTGAATTTTGCATATTTGTGATTTTGTGAAAAATGGACTAAATTGTCAAAGTGAAAAAATGTATGGGTTAAAATGAAAAGTGCTCTAAATATGTGTGTATGGATTGAACTGAATTATTTGGTGAATAAAAATTTAATTTTAAAAACATATAGATCAAGAAAGGAGGAATTCAGACTTAGATCGAGGAAAGTCGAAGGTTATCGAGTAGACAATTCAAAACGACAATTCTGAGTGCGAGGTAAGTTCGTAAGTAATAAATGATATTAGAGCTATGGTTTAATGCATTGGTAATGCATAAATTGTATAGATATTTGATTACAATTTGAGCATAATGTATTTGACTATGCTTAGCACTAAGTGTGTGGTTTAATATAGCTTTGGCTACAAATGGCACTAAGTGTGCGAGTTGGAATAGCTTTGGATATATATAAAGCACTAAGTGCACGATACCAACTTAGCTTCAGCTAACTAAAATGGAACTAAGTGTGCAGAATCATTTTAGTTTCGGCTAAGGCACCTAAGTTGCGGATGTTAAAGTATGAATTATTTTACGGAAAGTCTTGAGATTACTCAAGCAAGAGTAGATGAAAGTGATAAGTATGGAAGATCTAGGTATTGTGATTGATACCTTTGTGGTGTAGAGTGACATTATCTAGGTGAAGATCATTGAATTATTATGAACTTATGGATGAGTTGGTATAGATTTGATAGATGATTGAGAATTTATAATATATTTTATGTATTGATGTTTTATGTTTATATACTATTGATAATTTAGTACGAGCTTACTAAGCTTTTGAAAGCTTACTTTTGTTTGTGTTTGTGGTTTGAATTGTTTTATAGATATCGAAGCTACCATAAGCTCGGAGACCGTCAAGGATCATCACCATACTATCGAACTCATTTTGGTACTTTTGAAAATGTAAATATTTTTAGGTATGGCATGTATAAGCTAGAATGTCATGTATTTAAGTTTTGATATGTAATATATGTTATGAATGAGAGTTGGCTAGAAATGATATGTTTGTGCTTATTTTGGTATGATTTGAATAAGTTATTGAATGATGATGATTTAGTTTAGTAAAGATGTTTTGAGTATGGATTGGCTGGAAATTTGGTATAATGTTGTTTAATGTTCTTGTAGGAAAGCCAAAAGGGTGGATTTGGTTAAACCAAGCCTGCTTGTGCACACGCAGGACAGGGGGGTGCCTTGGGTCTGTATGCAAGCATAACCTCTAGACCACACGGTTAGACCATGGGATGTATATGGCGTGGGCTTAAGTCAGTGCTAGTAGTATAACGACATAGACACCCTTCTTTGTCTAGGTGAAGTCAATATGTATGCTTGTTTTGGCCGGCTGTCACGGGCATGTGACTCAACGATTGAAAAATTTTCTGAGTTTTGAAATTTATCAATGTGTTTCGGTTTATCTTGACTGTCCTTAAAAATATGTTTAAGTCTCGTAGACCTTTATAAGAGATGGATTATAGATGATTGCCTATGTATTAATGTTATGTGATATTTGTGATTCTGATTGGTCTGGAATGTTCTGTCTGTTGATAATGCTCGTGACCCTAATCTGATAAAATTACGGGTTAGGGGTGTTGCAACTTCTCACCGTACAAATAATGCCTCTAAATTTTCAGTGCGAACACCACTGCGGCCAACTCCAAGTCATGCGTCGGATAATTCGCCTCATGAGTCTTAAGCTGATGAGACGCATAGCTACCACCTTACCCCTTCACATCAACACACACCCCAAACCAACATGTGATGCATAGCTGTAAACAATAACTCTTTCCCAGACTCTGGCTATATTAAGACAGGGCCTCTGTTAGTACGGTCTTGAACTTCTCAAGCTCTCTTGCTGCTAACATCAGTTAAACAACACACCCTTACATAGCAGCTTGGAAAAGGTGTCTCAATAAGTGAAAATTCCTTTTACAAACTCTCGATAATATTCTGCCAGTCCCACAAAACTACAAATCTCAGATATATCTTAGGCTATTTCACTCCAATACTGCCTTAATCTTCTAAGATCAACCCTAATCCCTCAGCAGAAACCACATGGCCCAGAAATATTACTTTCCGTAACCAGAACTCACATTACTGAACTTGGCGTACAGTTGTTTCTCTCGCAAGATCTTCAGAATCACTCTGAGATGTTCATCATGTTCATCCTTAGTCTTCGAATACACCAGTATGTCGTCAATAAATACCACTACGAATCGATTAGATAGGGCTGGAACACTCGGTTCATCAAATCCATAAAAGCTGCCAGTGCATTAGTTAGTCTAAATGGCATTACTAGGAACTCATAATGACCATAACGAGTCCTAAACACCGTCTTATGCCCATTAGCCTCCTTACCTATCAACTGGTGATACCCTGATCGAAGATCAAGCTTAGAGAAAACTAAAGCTCCTCAGAACTGGTCGAATAGATCATCTATCCTCAGTAGGGGGTACTTATTCTTTAAAGTCAACTTGTTAGTTGTCGTAGTCAATGCACATACGCATGGATTCATCTTCTTTTTTACAAATAAACTGGTGCTCCCCAGGAGAACATACGGATGAACTCAAGATCAGTAACTTGAATCTGAGTAAACTCACGAGCTTCTTTTGCCATTCTATAGGCGATACAAGTCTGTACCAGGAAGAGTTAATCCCAAATTCTATTTCATGATTCGGAGGTAACCCAGGTAGCTCTTCAGAAAAATGTCTGGAAAGTCCTTAACCATCCTGGTATCTTTACCCGAAGAATCCCAGAATCTAAAACTCTGATGCAGGCCAAATACACCTCACATCCCTTACAAACCAAATTTTTCGCCCTCAATATAGAAATCACATTCAACAAGTAATTCCGATGTTCCCCACTTATGAATACCTCGTTGTCCTCCTCAGTTCTCAGAATAACCCTCTTAGACGCACAGTCCAGACTCACTCGATGGTTAACCAACCAGTCTATTCCCAGTATTAGATCAAATTCTCCAAAAGGCAATTCCATCAGATCAGCCAGGAAGAAGCCCCTTAAACCTCCAAAGGGACGTCTCTAAACAATTATTCACCCTTACCGATTGCCTCAATAAACTCAGTACAGTGACTCACTCGTAGTGCTCTCAACTAGTATACCCAGGTTTTCAGACACAGTACAAGCTATATAGGAATGAGTGGATCCTATACCTATCAAGGCAGTATAAGGTACATTATAAATAAAGAACGTACCAGTGATGACGTCCAGAGCATCTCCATCCTCTCGGTGACGTGCAGCATAAACTAGAGCCGACTGCCTCACCTCAGCATGACTAGTACTCTGCCCGATGCTCTCTGACTACAGCCAAACCCATTACCACCTCTGGCCTGACCACGGCCTCTTGGTGGCTATTGAACTGCTGTCAAAGGTGGTGTAGTACCAGTACCTGGAGCTTGCATCTGATCAGATCTCTGCGGACACTCTCGAATACGGTGCTCTAATGAATCGCACCTCAAACAAACCCTAGTTCTTTTCCAACACTTGCCCTGATAGTATCTACCATAGTTAGTACACGGTGGCTGTTTTATAGCAGCGATAGGAACCCCAACTCTGATCGGCCTATCCATTCTAGCCCTTTTTAAGCCTCTGAACGAAACTTGAGGGCTCTGAATCTCTCTTGCTCCTACCCCTCTCTTAGTTCTAGCACTCAGCACGCTTAACCTCTTTGGCGATCTTCGTTTTATCAACCAGTGCAGCAAAGTCTCACTCCCTCTGTGGAGCTATCAGAACTCGTAAACCATCCGTAAGGCCACCCTTGAAGTGAACACATTGCTCATACTCAGTCGCCACCATCCCTCGCGCATAGCAGCTTAGTCGCAAGAACTTGGCCTCATATTCAGCTACTGATCTATCCCCCTAAGTCAGATTCAGAAACTCCTTCCTCCAGGCATCCACATAACTGGCACCCACATATTTTCCCTGGAAAGTAGTCTTAAAGAGCTCCTAGGTCAGTCGATCGGGCTGAATGTGCTCCTTAACCGTAAGCCACCACTGGTAAGCCATATCTCTCAGTAGTGACCCTACACCATTTAGTTTCTGCTCGAGGGTGCCGTCCAAATCGTCCATAATCCTTTCTATGGCCTTGATCCAGTACTCAGCCACGTTAAGGGAAACTCCAGCAATACCCCTAAAAATCTCAGTTCCATAACTGACCCTCGACCTTCAGCTCCAATATTGGGCCTAGCGACCCTTTCCAAAATTTGTAACATAGCTTGAGACAGTGCGTCGTCCCCAGCCTCATGATCATGAGACCCAGATCCAGTCTCAGTCACCGGTGAAACAGGCATCTCACTAGTATCTAGATTAAGTAGGTTGCCTGATGATGAGGACCCCGCTCAAGCCCCCTCTACAGCCTTTACCACGGCCTTTAGTACCCTGGCCACGAGTACCTCTCATGCTCTTTGTCTATTCGCGTTTTATCTGTATTAATAGTTTTATGCATCATTTTACAGTTTCAATAATTATTAACAAATATCTTATGTGAAGCAGTATCAGTAGTGTAAGGTTTGTTTTCGTACAACGCAGTGTCTATCGGTTTTACTATAATATCAGTATATACTAACTTAAGTGTTTTCAGTATAGTCTATCTATAGCAGTTTCAGTTTAAAACACATAACAATTTTAGGGAACTTACACGATCGGCGCCAGAGACTCGATGTACTAAACGTTCAATAAAAGTACTTTCAATTTCCCATCATCAAAAATTAGTTCTTTAAAAACCCAAATCCACAGCTTAGTTTTGCAACCTGACTCTGATACTACTAAAAGTAACACCCTAAACCCGGGCTGAACGTTATGGCCGAATCTGGCGATGTCACATGGTAGTGTGTTTGAAAAACTACAACTTGTGTTGAGAAAAAACCGTAACTTTGCTTAAAACATTTCCCATTTAGAATTTTCCATTATCTTTCGTTAATTATAAAATCATGATTTTATTTTGTTGTTAGTTTTCAAAACATTATACGTTGCGGAAGCATTTTATAACAGTTCGCTTCATCGAGGGTATTTTGTTAAAAACATGCATTTTTTTTTGAAAACCCTAATTTTGACCTACAACTAGCATCCATAAACGTAAAATAGAATAAAACCCAAATTTAAACCAAAAATCCGTAGAGGCTATATTACATAAAAATACCCAACAGAATTTAAAATCATGAATAAATACGAGATAGTGACAAAAAGGGTCCTGTGGCCGCCATCGAGCCCTCCGCTGCACCGATCTGTCAAGTCTGAGGATTACTTGTACAGATAAAATAGGAGGGTGAGTTTACGAAAACTCAGGGTGTAATCCCCATGCATACATACAGACAAATATAGTCTGGGCTTAAACCCTTTTCAATATCAGTATTGATTCAGTTTGGGCCTTAGCCCATATCAGTATAGAATTAGTCATGCTGTAGGGCCTTGGCCCATTACAGTATCAGTAATCAGTACAGAAACAGATATGCAATATTAGATCCTACCCAGCTAGCCTCTGCACTCCAACCCGTCCAACCCTACACTCCATGTAGGAATATAATCAACCCACCCATCCCTACACTCCAAAAAGTACCAAATGCGGCACTAAACAGTGGTTTGCAGCTAAGCTGCCAATATATTAGGGTTTAAGCCTCTCAGTACAGTTCCTCCATATATATCATCCCCTCTCCATGCAATGCAATATACAGTTGTGGCATGCAATCACATAGTTTCATGCATATAATTAATACAGTACTATAATCATGCTCAGTAAACAGTCATACATATATCATTCAGTCAATTAGGGATCAAGGCATTGCTTACCGACCCCACAGTAGGTTCACAATCGTCTCGGGTGACCCGTGCAGCCTTAGCAAACAAATCAGTAAACTGGGTTCACACACTCACGTGATCTACTCGTATGGGCCCACACGCTCGTATGGCCACACGGCCCAAATTGGTGTTGTCCGTGTGGATCACACGGCCCGGTCCAGAATTCTACACGCCCGTGTGGCCCATAAGGCCCAATTGGCCAAGCCGTGTGTCACACACGGCTTCACCTAGCAATCACATGGCCGTGTCTTATGAGCATAGCTTGGCTCATCGATCACACACCCGTGTACTGTTACACAGCCTACCACACAGGTGACCACACGCCCGTGTGGCGTCAACAGCAAGCTTTTTTAGCTTTTCGTCGAACCCTATTTTTTGCGTTTCAGGTAACACCTGGTTACGAAAGATACGCACACAAACCTTAGTCACTCCAGAACCTATGTTCACCTATAAACACTTGATTATTCGCATATCAATCGACATAAAACAAACCCTATTCAATACACTTATCCACTAAATCGCCAGCCCTACCTTGTTTGAACAACCGAATCCCTACACACCTAACTCGTTGGAAAAAAATGATCACCAACTCCTGGGTTATTACCTGTAATCTAGTCGAAACCCCTATTAACAAATATTTGCAAGAATAGTTTAAGCCAAATCGAATACCAACTTACTAAAGCACAAACCGTAGAATAGAAATTGAACACTAAATCGTTAGAAAGCAATGAAGCAATTATGAGTCGGCTAGGGGACAAAAGCAAATCCACTTGCAAATTCGACAGCAAAAGAAGAGTTTGAGGAAGAAAACGGTAGCAAAATGGAGAGGGAAAAAAAAAATTCGGTAGAGGGTACTTGGAAAAAGAAAACGAATACCGAAGTTTGGGAAAAGAATCACTCAGACTTGGATATTCCCTCAACCCCATGTTTTTCTCCTACTATTACTCCCTCACTCCCATAACCGTCCACTAGCATCAGAATTTTACTAACACATAAACACCTACACGGCACAAGTAGTAAAAATAATTCCTCTTGATCGCGCAGGGATTCGAACCCCAGACCTCTAGCCACCTTAGCACTCCACTTAACCATTAGACTAGCAGACCCATTTTGACATATTTAACCAACCTTTATTTATAATTATACTGACTAAATATAAGGCTTTATTCACTTAAACAAAAATTTTGCTCAAGACAAGGCTTGAACATGAGACCTCACACACACACACCTAGAACACTTAACTGCTAAAGCAGATACACAATTGTGTCACAAACATACGAAAATAGAATAATATATAAGGGATTTTTGAGGCGTTACAGCCTCATTTATACGAAAACAGATACACATGTTTATCACAAGCCATTTTAATGGCTAGTTGTAACCTAAACATTTACATGCCAACATTGGCTAATTAACATATACGTGCCATTATAACCATAATTAATTTATCATAAATACCAATACGGGTTGATGGATAGTGTGAGCGATCTCCGCCTAGCTTCCAATCCAATGAGCTTCTGAATTACTATAAGACACGGGAAAAATAAAAACAGAGTAAGTATGAAATGCTTAGTAAGTTTGTATAACATGGTAAATAACCTACCATATAATTATGTTCAAAATAAACATGCAAGGCACTATCAACCAATTTGGTCACAAGCCCTAAACAAATATCCTCATCATGTTAGCCAGGAAATCACATATAATAGTCCTTAAACATGGATGAACAAAGTCATCAAGCAAGTTCCACATTCCAATAACAACCAATTCATGCGTCATTATATCAAGAAATATCATTTCCATGTACTTCATGTATATACAGGTAGTAGTTTGTTTCTAAGTCGTACTATTTCATATAAGTATCAAGAAACATGTATGGATTCAATAATAACAAAATTCTCATATACATATACTTTCCATATTCTGAATTCATATAACATATACAAATCATACCCATGTATTTCAAATACGTTTTTACAATATTTCGTCTCAAGTTTGGATTATTCCATACCAGGATTTTTTCCATTAAATCAACTGAAATATCAATAGGAACCTGGGAAGTACACTCAAGGTATACAAATCTACAATCATAGATGAACATATTTATTGTAACAACCCGTTTTTAGTCAAATCAAAATAGTAGATTCGGGACCACAAATCTGAGGTCTAAATATTTATTTTATTATTATTTTAATGTTTACAGTCTGATAGAATAATTGTGTGAAAATTCTTTAAGAAATTTTATCGTTTGAATGCTTAATTTAATAAAAAGGACTAAATCGCGTAAAGTGTAAAACTTATGTTCTTTTAGCTAAAAGTATTAAATGTAATATCCCGAATTAGGGCCTAATCGGAATAGTGGTTTCGTGACCACAAATTCGAGATAGAAATAATTATTTTATAATTATTTTGATGATTATGATATGATTGCATGATTAAGTGAAAATTTCGTGATGAAATTCTATGCCTAAAGTGCTTAAATTGAAAGTAGGGACTAAATCGAATAAGTTGCAAAACTTGCATTCTAGAAGTTTTTTGTATGAAATTGTTTTGGAATATTAATGAGGAGGTCTTAAATAGCAATTTGACCAATTTTAAGTTCATGGACAAAATTAGGACATGGAAGGAATTTTTGGAAAGTTTAGTAGTAAGGGTATTTTGGTCATTTAGTTATTAAAATGAATTAAAAACAAAATTAAAAGCCAATTTTTGTCCATCTTCTTCATTAGGCCGAAATTTCAAGGGTTCTCCATAGCTAGGGTTTGTTTCAAGCTTCCAAGCTCCATAGTAAGTGATTCCAAGCCCCGTTTTTAATGTTCTTTACGTTTTTGGAATCCCGATAGCTCGATTAAGCTTATGTTAGCAATAATTCAACCTAGGGTTTATATTTGGAAAAATACCCATAGGTGAAATTTGTGTATTTTGATGTTTTATGATAGAATATGGGGTTTTAAATTATGTTAGACAACTTGTACTACTCGATTTTAAGCAAAAACGAGTAAAAGGGCTTAATCGGTAAAAATACCTAATAGTCACAAGTACATGTTAGAGTGAGAATTTGATGTTGCCATAGAAGAGAAAAGTGATCAGCATGTTGTAAAACATAAGAATAAGGAATAAAGTTTAATCCCGAGCCTAGGGGCAAAAATGTAAATATGCAAAAGTTTAGGGGCAAAATTGTAATTTTGCCAAAATTTGAGTTAAGGATTAATTTGATAATGTGAGTATTAAATGAGCTAAATGTGTTATTTTAGATCAAGAAAGACGTGGAATCGACCTCAATCGAGGAAAAGAAAAGATTGTGGACTAAATTGCAAAATCTTTATATTTTGGTACCAAGGTAAGTTCATGTGTAAATGTAGTAACATAATTGTCATTTTAACCAATTTAATGTTGTTTATATGATATGATGCTGATTATTATCATGAAATATTATGCTTTGTGGTTATTGTTGAATAATATGTAATTATGTGAATTACTTGATGAGTATGAACTATCACCGAAGTACCGATTTCGATATTCCGTGGAAGACGGCAAAGATGTGTGATCGAGGAAAATGCCCGTTTGAACCTTAGGAATAGATTAGGATACAAGTGACATGTCACTAGGATGGTTGAGCATCCGAACTCGTTGAGTTGAGTTCGAGTTCACTTATGGATGCGAATGTCCGAACTCGTTGAGTTGAGTCCGAGTTCGTGAAATGTAACTAGGCATCCGAACTCGTTGAGTTGAGTCCGAGTTCACTTATGGATGCGAACGCCCGAGCTCGTTGAGTTGAGTCCGAGTTCACTTATGGGCGGGTTACATGGTAGCTTGATTACATATGAGGCTCTTATATGCAAATTATCCATGTATCCGAATTATATTCCGATGTGTTCAACGGGTAAAGTTTTACTCAAATGGAGGAATACTCGAGATGAAAAGAGACGTATTGGTAAGTGATGAGAAATGAATATTTTGGACAGGTATGTATTTAACCCTCGGGTTGAGTGTTAATTACAACCACGATAAGGTAATAAGATGATGGAAAATGATTAAAAAAATGTGATAAGTGTGTTGATGATATATGCTAATGTTGATTAGTTTGATTGTTTGTTATGTTATTTATTATTTACATATGAACTTACTAAGCATTTATGCTTACTCCCTCCTTCTTACTCATTGTAGTTTTGGACAAGCCAGTTCAGGAGTCAGGATAGGTCGAAGGCTCAGTCACACTATCAGAAAGATTTTTGGTAAATGGCTTGTAAATTTAAGTATGGCATGTATAGCAATATACTTATTTTGTGTAAATGATCTTATGATATGGTGACAGAATGGTTGAGAAAATATTTGATAATGATAAATTATGAAAATGGTAAGTTTAGATTATGTTTGATGTTAAGGAAAATGATTAAGATACTTAGTGCATAAAAACTCATAAGAGGGATGAAATTTGCCATAAACAGAATACTGCAGCAACACTGATGCGAGTTTGAAAATTTACTAAAAATGATAGAAATTGAATTTGGTGATGGACTACATATCAAATTGAAGCTTATTATGTCTAGTTTCACATGAAACAAATGAAATAGGTAAAAGAATTATATGTTATAAGATATTTGAATTTTAGTGAAACAGGTTCATAGCAGTTTCTGAATCCCCTGTTCCTACTTTAGAAATTCACCATAAATTTTAAAGATATAATTAGGTGGTGTATTTTATATCCTAAGAATCCTTATTGAGTCCAGTTTTAGGAGAAAGAAACCTCATAGTCATATAAATTTTGTACATAGATAAATGTGGTTCGTAGTAAACAGAGGTCAGACCAATCAAGTCCTGAAATAGGGGTAACTTTAACTAATAAACTGTACTAATTGGCCCAACCAAAAATTTTATAAAAAAAATTAGTAGATAGGTATATGAGTCTAGATTCAGGGAAAATTTACGGATCTTGATTTCGAGTTTTGTAACTCGAGATATGATTTTTCTTGTGACTGTGACGCAAGTAGCTTAAAAGCTGTGAATGTAGAAACAAATAATCCAAAGTTCTAAAAATGTTAAATTAAGCTTAGTAACACCTCATACTCGACTTCGGCGACGGTCTCGGGCGTGGAGGCGTTACATTTAGTGGTATCAGAGTAGGTTTAGTCGGTTCTCGGACTACGTGTTGTATGTACGGATTTTGCTATACATGCCATATGTATAAATTGTGATAGCGTGACGACTTCTGACCTTTTTAAATGATTTTTTTTATAGTAAATGGATCCCGATCCAGCTGTGGCAGATGAAGTAGAGAGTAATGCGCCAGCCCCGGCTGAAGGGGTAGCGCCGACTGAAAACCCACCTCCTACTGTTGGTCAGGGAGGAGGAGAAAGGGGTCGAGAAGCCTTTCTCCAAATGATGAGTGCATGGTACACCGAGTTCGTTCGTACGAACCCAAATGTACAACCTCCCCCACCTCCCCCAATTCCTCAACCTGTACCCCCGATGCCTCAAGGTATAGATCTGATGAAATTTCACAGAACTCCAGTTGATAGAATTCGCAAGCAAGGGGCCGAAGAATTTAAAGAAAATATTGATGATGATGCTGAGAGAGCAGAGTTCTAGCTTGAAAATTCAATCCGGGTATTTGACGAATTATCTTGTACACCTGAAGAATGTTTGAAATGCGCTATATCTTTGTTGAGGGATTCAGCTTATAATTGGTGGAAGACTTTGATTTCGGTGGTACCAAAAGAGAAAATAACTTGGGAATTCTTTCAAGAAGAGTTTCGGAAGAAATATATTAGTGAAAGATTTATTGATCAGAAGCGTAAAGAATTTCTTGAGCTGAAGAAAGGTAATATGACGGTTACAGAATATGAAAGAGAGTTTGTTCGATTAAGTAAGTATGCCAGAGAGTATGTTCCTACAGAGGCCAAGATGTGCCGACGATTTGAAGACGGGCTCAACGAAGACATCAAGGTATTTGTTGGAATTCTTGAATTAAAAGAAATGGTAGTATTGGTTGATCAAGCTTGTAAGGCCGAAGAATTACTTAAAGAAAAGAAAAAGGTAGAGGCTGAGACTAGAAATTGGAAGAAAAGACCGATGAGTGGTTCATTTTCACAGCAACCTAGAAAGTCAAGGAATATGAATCCTCGTTCCCAAGCTTCAGCTGGGCAATCATATGGGAATTATAAGAAGCAAAATGTGGGTCCTAAATCCCAGACTACTTCGGCAGCCAGTGTAGGGAACTCGAGATTTGTTAAACCTGAGTGCCAGTGGTGTGGTAGAAATCATTTTGGTCCGTGTAGAGCAAATGAATGTTTTCGATGTGGTTCTTTGGATCATTTTATTAGAGACTGCCCAGAGAGAGCTGGAAAAGAAAAATTTCAGAATACAAAAACAAGTGGGGCGGATTCGAGAGGAAGATATCCAAGAAAAGCTGGGAGCGAAGCAAGCAGTAAGAATAAAGCCAGGGATGCACCAGTTAGACCTGAAGGAAGGGCTCCGGCTAGAACTTATGCTATTAAAGCGCATGAAGATGCTTCCTCACCTGATGTGATTACCGGTACATTTTCCCTCTATAATGTTAATGTTATTACTTTGATTGATCCCGGTTCTACTTATTCATATGTGTGCATGAAATTGGTGTCTAGTATGAATATACCTGTTGAGAACACAGAATTTATGATTAGAGTGTCGAATCTGTTAGGCAAATGTGTGACTGTCGATAAAGTATGTAAGAAATGTCCTTTAATGATTCGGGATCATTACTTTCCGGCCGACTTGATGTTGTTGCTGTTTGATGAGTTTGATGTTATTTTGGGTATGGATTGGTTGACATTGCATGATGCTAAAATAAATTGCAAAGAAAAGATTATAGAATTAAAGTGTGGAAATGGTGAAACTCTGCGGGTTGAATCAGATAAATCAGAGGCATTGCCTAGTGTGATTTCTTCAATGTCGGCTCAAAGATATCTGAGAAAGGGTTATGAAGCTTATTTGGCGTATGTAATTAATACAAAAGAAGTTGAAAAGAAAGTTCAATCAGTGCCGGTTGTGTGTGAATTTGCAGACGTATTTCCAGAAGAATTGCGGGTTTGCCTCCAGTCAGGGAAGTAGAATTTGGTATTGATTTGATACCGGGAACAGCTTCGATTTCGATTGCTCTGTATAGAATGGCACCAGCAGAGTTGAAGGAATTAAAGTCGCAGTTGCAAGAGTTGACTGATAAAGGTTTTGTGAGACCGAGTTTTTCACATTGGGGTGCTCCCGTGTTATTTGTGAAAAAGAAGGATGGTTCTATGAGGTTGTGTGTTGATTATCGGCAGTTAAACAAGGTGACAATCAAAAACAAGTATCTGTTGCCAAGAATTGATGATTTGTTTGATCAGCTAAAAGGAGTGACATGGTTTTCAAAGATTGACTTGAGATCTGGGTATTACCAACTGCGGGTAAAAGAGTCGGATGTGCCTAAAACTGCTTTTAGAACAAGGTATGGTCATTATGAATTTTTAGTTATGCCATTCGGATTGACAAATGCTCCTGTTGTGTTTATGGATTTAATGAATCGCATATTTCGGCCAGACTTGGAAAATTTGTTGTGGTGTTTATAGATGATATTTTAATTTATTCAAAAGATGATACAGAGCATGCTGAGCATTTGAGGATAGTTTTGCAAACTTTGAGAAATAAGCAGATGTATGCTAAGTTTAGTAAAAGTGAATTTTGGCTTCGAGAAGTTGGATTTTTGGGTCATATTGTTTCAGGTGATGGTATACGGGTTGATCCTAGTAAAATTTCAGCCATTGTTGATTGGAAACCACCGAAAAACGTAACCGAAGTTAGAAGTTTCTTGGGGCTAGCTGGGTATTATCGGTGATTTGTAAATGGATTTTCTATAATTGCTGCTCCTATAACTAGATTACTCCGAAAGGATGTTAAATTTGAATGGACGGAAGAATGTCAACAGAGTTTTGAAGAATTGAAAAAGTTATTAACAGAGGCACCAGTGTTAGTACAGCCCGAATCAGGTAAAGAATTTGTGGTGTATAGTGATGCTTCTCTAAATGGTTTGGGGTGTGTGCTCATGCAAGAAGGAAAAGTGGTGGCATATGCTTTGAGGCAGTTAAACCTCATGAGAGGAATTATCCTACTCACGATTTGGAATTGGCTGCGGTGGTGTTTGCTTTGAAAATTTGGCGACATTATTTGTATTGTGAAAAGTACCGGGTATATACCGACCATAAAAGTCTTAAGTACTTGATGTCACAAAAAGACTTGAATTTAAGACAACGAAGATGGTTGGAATTATTGAAAGATTACGAGCTTGTTATTGATTATCATCCGGGAAAAGCGAATGTGGTTGCTGATGCTTTGAGCAGAAAGTTGTTGTTTGCTTTGAGAGTTATGAACACTCAGTTGAAAGTGTCAGATGATGGTTCGATTCTAGCAGAGTTAAGAGCAATACCGATGTTTTTACAAGAGATTTTTGAAGCTCAGAAAAATGATCAAGATTTGCTAGCCAAGAGAAAACAGTGTGAAGTTGATACGGGATCAGATTTCAGAATCAGTTCTGATGGTTGTTTGATGTTTAAAAATCGGATTTGTGTACCAAAAAATGATGAGTTGATTCAAAAGATTTTGCATGAAGCACATAATAGTTGTTTAGCGGTTTCATCCGGGCAGTACGAAGATCTATAATGACTTGAAGAAAATGTACTAGTGGAGTGGAATGAAAAGAGATATTTCCGAGTTTGTATCAAAGTGCTTAGTTTGTCAACAAGTGAAAGCTGAACACCAAGTGCCTTCGGGATTACTTCAGCCTATTATGGTTCCTGAATGGAAATGGGATCGGATTACTATGGATTTTGTTTCAGGATTGCCATTGACTCCAGGAAAGAAAGATGCCATCTGGGTAATAGTTGACAAATTAACTAAGTCGGCTCATTTTATCCTGGTACGTACGGATTATTCTCTTAACAAGTTGGCTGAACTGTATATTAGAGAAATTGTTAGATTACACGGAATACCATTGTCGATTATTTCAGATAGAGATCCAAGGTTTACCTCGCGGTTTTGGCAAAAGTTGCAAGACGCGTTAGGTACAAAGTTAAATTTCAGTACTGCTTTTCATCCACAAACTGATGGACAATCAGAGAGAGTAATTCAGATTCTTGAAGATATGCTTAGATGTTGTATATTGGAATTTCAAGGAAGTTGGGAAAGATATTTGCCGCTGGTAGAATTTACTTACAACAATAGTTATCAGACGAGCTTGAAAATGGCACCTTATGAAGCATTATATGGTCGTAAGTGTCGAACACCATTGTATTGGACTGAACTCAAGGAAAATCAGATTTATGGAGTTGATCTAATAAAAGAAACTAAAGAAAAAGTGAAAGTAATTCGAGATTGTTTGAAAGCTGCTTCAGATAGACAGAAATCTTATGCAGATCTAAAACGAAAGAACATTGAATTTCAAGTTGGTGATAAAGTATTTTTAAAGGTGTCTCCATAGAAGAAAGTCCTTAGATTTGGACGGAAGGGCAAATTAAGTCCGCGTTTTATTAGGCCGTATGAAGTAATTGAAAAAGTTGGACCGGTAGCATATCGGCTAGCATTACCACCTGAATTAGAGAAGATTCATGATGTGTTCCACGTATCTATGTTACGTCGGTATCGTTCGGATCCTTCAAATGTAGTTTCACTGACAGAAATTGAACTACAACCAGATATGACCTACGAAGAAGAACCGAATAAGATTTTAGCTCGAGAGGTCAAACAACTAAGGAATAAAAATGTTGCACTTGTGAAGGTGTTGTGGGAAAGGCATGGAGTAGAAGAAGCTACATGGGAATCCGAAGAAACTATGAGAAATCAATACCCACATCTATTTACAGGTAAGATTTTCGAGGACGAAAATCCTTAAAGGGGGGAGAGTTGTAATATCCCGAATTAGGGCCTAATCGGAATAGTGGTTTCGTGACCAAAAATTCGAGATAGAAATAATTATTTTATAATTATTTTGATGATTATGATATGATTGCATGATTGTGTGAAAATTTCGTGATGAAATTCTATGCCTAAAGTGCTTAAATTGAAAGTAGGGACTAAATCGAATAAGTTGCAAAACTTGCATTCTAGAAGTTTTTTGTATGAAATTGTTTTGGAATATTAATGAGGAGGTCTTAAATAGCAATTTGACCAATTTTAAGTTCATGGACAAAATTAGGACATGGAAGGAATTTTTGGAAAGTTTAGTAGTAAGGGTATTTTGGTCATTTAGTTATTAAAATGAATTAAAAACAAAATTAAAAGCCAATTTTTGTCCATCTTCTTCATTAGGCCGAAATTTCAAGGGTTCTCCATAGCTAGGGTTTGTTTCAAGCTTCCAAGCTCCATAGTAAGTGATTCCAAGCCCCGTTTTTAATGTTCTTTACGTTTTTGGAATCCCGATAGCTCGATTAAGCTTATGTTAGCAATAATTCAACCTAGGGTTTATATTTGGAAAAATACCCATAGGTGAAATTTGTGTATTTTGATGTTTTGTGATAGAATATGGGGTTTTAAATTATGTTAGACAACTTGTACTACTCGATTTTAAGCAAAAACGAGTAAAAGGGCTTAATCGGTAAAAATACCTAATAGTCACAAGTACATGTTAGAGTGAGAATTTGATGTTGCCATAGAAGAGAAAAGTGATCAGCATGTTGTAAAACATAAGAATAAGGAATAAAGTTTAATCCCGAGCCTAGGGGCAAAAATGTAAATATGCAAAAGTTTAGGGGCAAAATTGTAATTTTGCCAAAATTTGAGTTAAGGATTAATTTGATAATGTGAGTATTAAATGAGCTAAATGTGTTATTTTAGATCAAGAAAGACGTGGAATCGACCTCAATCGAGGAAAAGAAAAGATTGTGGACTAAATTGCAAAATCTTTATATTTTGGTACCAAGGTAAGTTCATGTGTAAATGTAGTAACATAATTGTCATTTTAACCAATTTAATGTTGTTTATATGATATGATGCTGATTATTATCATGAAATATTATGCTTTGTGGTTATTGTTGAATAATATGTAATTATGTGAATTACTTGATAAGTATGAACTATCACCGAAGTACCGATTTCGATATTCCGTGGAAGACGGCAAAGATGTGTGATCGAGGAAAATGCCCGTTTGAACCTTAGGAATAGATTAGGATACAAGTGACATGTCACTAGGATGGTTGAGCATCCGAACTCGTTGAGTTGAGTTCGAGTTCACTTATGGATGCGAATGTCCGAACTCGTTGAGTTGAGTCCGAGTTCATGAAATGTAACTAGGCATCCGAACTCGTTGAGTTGAGTCCGAGTTCACTTATGGATGCGAACGCCCGAGCTCGTTGAGTTGAGTTCGAGTTCACTTATGGGCGGGTTACATGGTAGCTTGATTACATATGAGGCTCTTATATGCAAATTATCCATGTATCCGAATTATATTCCGATGTGTTCAACGGGTAAAGTTTTACTCAAATGGAGGAATACTCGAGATGAAAAGAGACGTATTGGTAAGTGATGAGAAATGAATATTTTGGACAGGTATGTATTTAACCCTCGGGTTGAGTGTTAATTACAACCACGATAAGGTAATAAGATGATGGAAAATGATTAAAAAAATGTGATAAGTGTGTTGATGATATATGCTAATGTTGATTAGTTTGATTGTTTGTTATGTTATTTATTATTTACATATGAACTTACTAAGCATTTATGCTTACTCCCTCCTTCTTACTCATTGTAGTTTTGGACAAGCCAGTTCAGGAGTCGGGATAGGTCGAAGGCTCAGTCACACTATCAGAAAGATTTTTGGTAAATGGCTTGTAAATTTAAGTATGGCATGTATAGCAATATACTTATTTTGTGTAAATGATCTTATGATATGGTGATAGAATGGTTGAGAAAATATTTGATAATGATAAATTATGAAAATGGTAAGTTTAGATTATGTTTGATGTTAAGGAAAATTATTAAGATACTTAGTGCATAAAAACTCATAAGAGGGATGAAATTTGCCATAAACAGAATACTGCAGCAACACTGACGCGAGTTTGAAAATTTACTAAAAATGATAGAAATTGAATTTGGTGATGGACTACATATCAAATTGAAGCTTATTATGTCTAGTTTCACATGAAACAAATGAAATAGGTAAAAGAATTATATGTTATAAGATATTTGAATTTTAGTGAAACAGGTTCATAGCAGTTTCTGAATCCCCTGTTCCTACTTTAGAAATTCACCATAAATTTTAAAGTTATAATTAGGTGGTGTATTTTATATCCTAAGAATCTTTATTGAGTCTAGTTTTAGGAGAAACAAACCTCATAGTCATATAAATTTTGTACAGAGAGAAATGTGGTTCGTAGTAAACAGAGGTTAGACCAATCAAGTCCTGAAACAGGGGTAACTTTAACTAATAAACTGTACTAATTGGCCCAACCAAAAATTTTATAAAAAAATTAGTAGATAGGTATATGAGTCTAGATTCAGGTAAAATTTACGGATCTTGATTTCGAGTCTCGTAACTTGAGATATGATTTTTCTTGTGACTGTGACGCAAGTAGCTTAAAAGCTGTGAATGTAGAAACAAATAATCCAAAGTTCTAAAAATGTTAAATTAAGCTTAGTAACACCTCATACTCGACTCCGGCGACGGTCTCGGGCGTGGGGGCGTTACATTAAATGACTATGAAATTAAATAGTAGAGGTTCTTTAGTTGTAATTAGACCATTAGAAAAGTGGGTGGACATTTATGTGCATGGTTAATTGAATTTAATGGTTTAATATCAAGGTTAAAAAGGTAAATTAGTGAAATAATAAGTAAAATAATAAAATAACCAAAGCTATCATCTTTCTTCTCGAATTCTTCCACTGAAAATTTAAAGCTTAAGAAGTCATGGGAGAGTTTTAGGGTTCAGCCATTACATTGCTTAATTGATAAGTGAATTTTGTCTCTTTTTTAATGATTTCTATGTTTTTGATATCGCTGCAGCTTAGTCTAGCTAGCTCAAGGACTATTTTACAAAATTTTTAAAGATTTAGGATGTTACCATTGATGAATCTATGAGTATTTTGATGTTTAATGATAAATTACGAATGTTTAATGATAGCTATACAAATTTTGTTAAGTGATTTTTAGTGAAAATGCAAATTAGGAATTAAATTATGAAATGTGGAAACCTTGTGGTTAAAATGTGAAATAAATGAAAAATATGGGCTGTTAGGGACCTAATTGTAATTCGGCTAGCATGGGTTGTGGTTAAATTGCATGAATTTGTGTTTTATGAAATAAGGATTAAATTGTAAAAATGTGAAACATTAGGGGCAAATGTGTAAAAGTGCCTTAATGTGAATTTTGGACTAAATTGAATAGAGAGATAACTAAATAAGTTAATTTTGATTACATATAGATCAAGAAAAGCGAAACTTGGATCTAGATCATTGGAAAAACAAAGTTCTCGACTAATCGACCAATTCAGTTGTTTTTACATCTACGGTAAGTTCGTAAGTAATAAGTTTCATTATAAATGTATTTTTAAATGCTTTGATATTGCATAAAATGTGAATACGAGACTATGGACATGTTCGACAATGATTTGACGACGATTCAAAATTCGAAACTTCAGTTGAACCTTAAGAATAGATATGATACTAGTAACATGTCATTAGAGGTTATTGTGATTATGTGATCCGGGTGATGGTCCTGTACGTCCTACCGGTGGTTGAGCATATCGGCATGTGTTGCGGTTACTTGACAGCTTGTGTGAGCAGCACCGTGTAGCTACGTCTTGACCCACAGCTTGTGTGAGCAGGCTCGTTGATTAGCTCGAGAGTGAGCATATATGTGATATGTGATTGAGATAGCATTGGCTATGTATGTGGCACTTCAGTGCGAGATTCCCGAGTATCTAATATTATTCTAAATGGTTCAACGGGAAAAGATTTTGGTACGAGGATGAAAACAATGATTTGGATCAGTTCAGGTACTTGTGATAAGTTTGGCAAGTAAGTGATAATCAATGTGTTATTTATAAAGTAAGTAAGTTGATTATTTTATACATGAAATCAATAATCATAGCAATGTGCAAATTGTTGAATTGAATGTATTACTTATGTTTTTTAAATTGTGATTGAATTGGCAATTATACTTATTAATCATACAAGCTTACTAAGCTTTATAGCTTACTTTATTTATTTTGCTGTGTTTTATAGTGATTTCAAAGCTAGCTCGGATTTGAGGATTGTCGGAGACTTCGTCACACTATCTAACTATCACTTTGGTACTTTTGAAACTAAGTTTGGTCATATGGCATGTATAGGATTATGGTCATTTTCATAAGTAGTTTGGTTGTGAGATTTTCCATTTGAATTGGCTTGTAAATGTCTATATTTTGGTTTGTATTTATAGCCATGAGAGTTGGCTTAACTTGGTTGGTTTGGTTATGTATATATATGTGTGTATATGGCCTATGTAATGCGATTGAGGTTGTTTTGTGATGTTTATTGATAGTTGATATTTGTGGATGTCAAATGGGTGATATTAAAAAAGATATATACTTATGAATGTGAGCATATTTAATTAGTTGAATTGTATATGTGAATTTGGTATGGTACAATGACCTATTTTGTGACTTGTGTGTAATGTGGATAATGGTATTAAGATGGCATAAATTAGGCTTGATTTAGTTAATTTGAATTCCTATATAAGCTATGTTTTGGTACCATTGAGTTTGGTGTAGGTGTGCACAAGTTTGGGTGGCAAATTGGCTTGGTAAATAGCCTATTTTTATCCACACGGGCAGAAACACGGGCGTGTGTCTCAGCCGTGTGTGATACATGGTCATATACGCGGTTGTGTGTCCCCTGGTTTTGTAATAGAAACCAAGTCAGTATGCTCTAGATGGCCTCACACACGAGCGAGTGAATTGACCGTGTGACATAATTCAGTATACCCTACAGGTTTGGCACGGATAGCACACAGCCTGGCACACAAGCGTTTATGGCCATTTTTAGGGCACATGGGTTAGCCACACGATCATGTGTGTTGGCCATGTGACCCAAGTCAAAGAGTTACACGGGATCAGACGCGGGCTGGGACACAGCCATGTGCTTCCATTTTGAATGTCCACACGGCCTGTGACACGGGCATGTCTTTGGCCGTGTGAGACACAAGGCGGGCACACGGGTGTGTGTCACTTATTTTTGTGAAAATTTTCTAAGTATTCTAAAATTTTTCAAAGTTATTGGTTTAGTCCCGAACAACCCTGAATGCATGATTTGGGCCTCGTAGGCTCGTATTAAGGACAATATGATTGATTATGAATGAATTTGTATTTGAAATGACTAATTGCATGAGAGATGTATGTTTAAATATGCATTAAGTTCGGTAATGCTCCGTAACCCTATTTCGACGTTGAATACGGGTAAGGGGTGTTACATTCATCCAACAAATTGTATGTTCATATATCATCATCTCATACTTCCATATATCATGTATCATCATTTTCATGTATTTTGGGTAGACACGAATAATAATTCATTTCATGCTTATATTTTCTCATGTCTAGATTTTTCCCATTGAATTTATTTGAAATATCGATGGATACACATGTAGTACACTTAAAGTGTACAAACTATAATCCGTCAATTCATATTCAAGGGTACTCATTAGAGTAGATAATCAGGAAGCACTCTCTCAAGCCATATAACAAGAAACTCACAAAGAGCCATTAATTAGGAAGCTCACAAAGAGCCTATCGGGAAGCTTATTTGGGCTATATAACAGGAAGCTCACACAAAGCCATAATCAAGAAGTTCACATAGAAATTTTAATCAGGAAGCTCACGAAGAGCCTTTAAACGGAAAGCTCACAAAGAGCCATTAATCAGGAGCTTCAGATAGCCATATATCAGGACCTTCAAGCGAGCTTTATCAGGATGCTCACAAAGAGCCGTATTTGTGTTCGCAATATATGCAGGATCACAACCGATCATATAACATGACCCTTACAAAGAGCTGCGGTAGTCCGCAACACATGCAAGATCACTACCGATCAGGATGCTCATAGGAACCATGTAACAGAAAGCTCGAGAGGGATTATAACAGGATGCTCATAAGAGTTATAGTGTGTCCACAACATATGCAGGACCACAACTAATCGGGAAGTCCTATATCCATCAAATTCAATTATTCAAATGGGATTTAATATTTATCGAGCTTTGTTGGATATGAAACCAATTTCATATTTTTGGGATTTATACAATTCACATACACAACATTTAATTCAAGCATATAAATATACACAATTTAGTTACATAAACTTACCTCGACAAATGTTCGTGTCCATAAAATCTACTAATCCAACATTTTTCTCTTTTCCTCGTTCAAACTTTGAATTTGGTCTATCCAGATCTATATGAGTAAATTTCACATCAATTTAGTCCAATTCACATCTTAGGCAAAATTACCGTTTTGCCCCTAAACTTTTAATTAATGACGATTTCGTCCCTAGGCTCGGAAAATGAAATTCATGCATTTTAATTTTTATCCCAAACCTAACGAAAATTTTCATATAACATTTACAGCCCATATATTTCATAAAAATTTAGAATTTTTGATGAATTTTACTACTAAAATCATAATTTCATCAAAATTCACTTTACAAAAGTTATTTATCTATCAACACCTTTCATTTTCTACCATAAAATTCAAATTTCAGCATACTTATCCATGGAAAAACCCTAGTACTTTGATAACTTTACAAATTAGTCTCCGAGATACCTAAATTAAGCTATTACTATATCGGAAACATGAAAATTACTAAAACGGGACTTGAATACTTACCCAATTAAGCCAAAATAGCTCGCTTGAGGTCACTTTCTTTTAGCTAGGGTTTCCATGTTTTATTTGGGAAAGATGATGATAAATTGATGATATTTTCATTTTTTTCATTATTTATCTTCTTTTAAAATTTTACTTTCCAATTTCATCCTTTTCTTTAATTAATTTTCATAGATGAATCATCATCCTTAAACACTAAGCATTTTTTAATGGTCTATTTGCCATATAAGGACCTCAAATTTTGAATTCCATAGCTTTTTAATCCTTTTAACTATTAGAACTCAACTTTTGCACTTTGTGCAATTTGGTCCTTTATCAAATTAAACATGTAATCAATAAAATTTCTTTATGAAATTTTTATATGACATTACTATCGTACTGTAGACCATGAAATAATTTTAAAATAAATTTTCTTTCCAGAGTCAGATTTGTGGTCCCAAAACCCTTGTCCCTATTTTACCAAAAACGAGCTGTTACAATATAAACACGTCCTTAGTCTAATCAAAGTTGAGCAAGTCGATTAAAAGACTAATATGTCATCTATCAAGTCCAAACAGAGAGATACCTTGTCTTAGGTACCGAAGCAAATGACTCTCAAAAGATAGAGACATGGATATGATTGACTAAACAGATAGTATATCGGACAGGACCCAAGTGGAATAGTCCCTAGATCCATTTATGGGTTTGTTCCCTTGTGAAGTTCATAGTGTGACTTACCTCAATCCTAAGTAAGTGACGGGCTATGTGTGCACGACTCGTATACTTTGATCTATTGATAGCTTGTGTTTAATTGGTAATAGAACCAAAAGCTGATATGCTGGGTATACGACTTTTACATGACATAACTTCACTTGCAATAGTGGAATTCATAGTCAAATCGATGGTAAATAATATTCTCTCATCAACATTACCTAATAGAACTTGGGGTTCAGTTAAGTTATTAAGTTGATAAATCATTCAAAATTGTTAAAAAAGAAAATTAATACATAAATCATTCATATATCTAATGTTTTATCATGTAATTTCTTTTAATTAGTTATAGCTACGTCATATAAACGATTAAATTCATAGTTGTAAAACATCTAGAACTTGTGAATAATTGTTTATTTTATGAATAAAATATTATGAAATTTCTAAAATTAGGATTATGCTTATAATTATAGTTATTACATTTAAGAAATTATTCTATAAAATATTTAATTTTTTAATAATAATTCACTTAAATGAAATAACTTATATAGACTATTGAAACAATCTATCTATTATTTATTACGCCCTATTCCTTTAAACATGTCATTTTTTTTCATTCGACTTGAGTTGGATAAAACAAGTTTTACATAAGAAATATTGAATCTGAACCAAATTATAAGGGTTAAATTACTATCAACTCAAAAGCGAATTGAATGAAACAAAACTCAAAACCAATTAAATCGAATATATCAATTTTCTCGATTTTATCTATTCAATCTAATATTTATAACCCCGTAATATGGTACTGAAAAATATAAAAAAATTAATATAAATTTGACTTTAATTATGAACTTTGAATAAATGTTTGCTTCTTCAACAATGATGAATTTAGAAAACTTGTCTGGAGGGAAGGTACCTTGAATGAACATGTTTTAGACATGCTAATTTATCTAATGAAATAGCACGTTATTTATTATTATTTTACTTGTCTATAGGAATGAAAAAAATAACACAAAAACTCTTAAAACAAAGAGCCTGCAAATCTAAAAAAGAAACACTACGCGGTTATTAGTTTATTAATTTAAATTGTAACGGATATGTTTTTTAAAAAAGCAATTAAGTCTTTTTACTTTTTTACACTAAATTAAATATTTAAACTTTTAAAATACATAAAAAAAATTATTCTCATATTTTTCTTTAAAAAAATAATTAAGGCTTTTTTTTTTTACACTCAATTGAGTACTTAAACTTTCAAAATGCATCAAAATATTCCATAAACTTTTTTAAAAATAGCAAATAAGCCCCTATTTTTTTTGCACTCAATTAGGTACTTACACTGTTAATATGTATAAAAAATATCCTTTAACCGTTAACTTTAATAATTAATCATTAAAATTAATTGACCCTAATTTTTTTAGTTAATGCCACCACGTGTCAAAAAGACGGCATGACATGTGGCAAAAAATTATAAAAAATAAAAATTAATAAAAGTTACAAAATTATTGAATATTAATAAAAAATTTAAAAATTATAAAAATTTTATAAAAATTATAAAATATATAGAACTATAGAAGAAAAAAATTATAAAATCTTATAAAGTTGTAACAAAACTATAAAAAATGTAAAGTAATATAAACTTTGTAAAAAAAATTATAAAAATTATCATACTAAAAAAGTATTTTATAATTTTTCTATAAATTTTATTAATTTTTATTTTTTATTATTTTCACCACATGTCACATTGTGTTACGACACGTGATAAATTTAACTGAAAAAAAAGGGGTCGTTAACTTTAACAGTTAACGGTTAAAGTTAATGGTTAAAATATTTTTTTGATGCATTATACAATTTTTTTATGATTTTATAAAATTTTACAATTTTTTAAAGTTTTAAATATTTTTTATTAAAATTTTTTTTGTCATTTTTTGTTACATACATGTGACTTTAATTGAAAAAATTAAAGGCAACTAATTTTAACGGTCAATTGTCAAAATTAACGGTCAAATGATCTTTTTAATATATTTTGAAAATTTAAATATCTAATTGAGCAAAAAATAAAAGTTTAATTACAGTCTTTTTAATACATTTTAAAAGTTCAAGTATTTAATTGAATAAAAAAATAAAAATTAATTTTTTTTTGAAAATAATTGAGGGACTTTTTTTTTTCCTTAGAAAGCAACATTAAAATTGCTCCTCGTTCCAAACGTGCCTTAAAATAATTAAATAAATGAGGAGGGTAGCTATCACTCAAACCAAACAGTTCCTGGTTCCTAGCGTACCAAAAATTTAGATTTATTAAATTAAATTTATGATGTAATTAATTAATCAAATCAACTCTAATTACGTATTCATACTTATCTGGTATAGAATATTTTTTTTTTCTGGGCCTAATCCTTTTCCTAATTATTAATGGAATGGAACAAATATTATCCCAATCCATTTAAAAAGGGAAGTTTCTAGTGATTTAATTTTTTAACATATTCAATAATGTATAAAATATTATAATATATTTCTATAAAAATATAAAAAATAATATGAAAATAAGGAATTACTTATCACTTAATTTAGAATATTTCAATTTCTTTTACTCTATATTATTTTAATATTTTACTTTTAAAATTTTAAAATTAATATTCATTAAATAATTTAAAATATTTCATAAATAAAATATTAAATAGATTTTATAAATAGAGGCGAAGCCAATAAACCTTTTTAAGGGGATGCCGAAATTAAATTGTAATTTTTACGATAGTAAAAATGCAATATTATCATTTCAATAGCCTATAAAAGATTAAATCAATTTTTTTTCAAAAAAAGCTTAATTGAAATTTTTTTAATACATCTTGAAAGTTCAAGTATCCAACTGAGTAAAAAAATAAAAATTTAAAAGATTAAATCAATTTTTTATCATTTTTAAGGAGAGCTAAATTGTAATTTCACCTTTATTAATTTAAAATTTTTAAAAGTATAAAAAAATTAAATATTTTAGAGGGCCTAAACGAATTTTATTTATTTATTTTAGAGGTCTTACCCCTATTTATAACTTAAATTTAATATTTAATTTTTTTAATAATTAAACTTTTAATTTTTAATTTATCAAACATCACTTAACAATTTTTATTGTACAAACCAAATGTCTTTTTTTTTACAAATAAATATTTTATTACTAAAAGTGTGAAACAATAAATGAGGGGCATAAGACAACTCATAAGTGCTGTAAACATATTAAATGGATATCTATAATCTTTAAACATTTATGAAAATAATGAGATAAAACCCCCATTCATTATTAAAGATGCTTGATGTATGTGTTAATGAATTAGTTAAATAAGCTTAATTTATTTATGTTACATTAAATGTCAATGACTTATAAATAGAATTCTTTTATAAATGAAAAGAAGATATGAGAAAATTCTATGTTTACTTTAAGTGTTAACTATTTTATAACACGTTATCAGCACGAGCTTCTACAAGTTCATACTGAAGTTCATGTTATTTTGACTTTATATAATTTGCCCATATAACTCTCGTTAAACTATATACGGTTTACGTATTTTCATAATTCTTTTATTTTATTTTCTAGATTAAATATTTGCTTTTGGCTAGCATTTGCACATTTATTTTTACAACTCAAATGTTATAATGATAATTATATATAAACATGTTTTTTTTTACTAAAAGAAATTTTAATTAATATAATTTGTGTTAAGTTATTATTATGACTATTTCTCTCTATGCCAATATTTGACATACATATTATTATTTAGCAAATTTGATATATATAATTAATTATTTTACGATTGAGAATGCTTATTATTTTACTAATATATATATTTTTTATTTTGATTCAAGTGATTATAATGTCAAATCTTACCAAACTTGACTTTGCAGCCTTAGACATCTCAGGCAAGAATTATTTGTCATGTGTGTTAGATGCTAAAGGTCTAGGAAATACTATATTAGCAAATAAAGAAGCATCTAATTAAGACAAGACAAAAATAATTATTTTCATCCGTCATCATCTATATGAAGGATTAAAAGTGGAATATCTCACTATGAAATACCCTCTTGAGTTGTAGAAAAATTTGAAAGAATGATTTGACCATCAGAAAATGGTGACACTCCCTAAAGCTCATTATGATTGGATGCACTTACGGTTGTAAGATTTTAAGACTGTAAATGAATATAATTCAGAACTTTTCAAAATTAGTTCTTAACTAAAATTATGTGGAGAAAACAAAATTGATAGGGACCTGTCAGATAAAACATATCAACCTTTCATGTTACTAATGTGCTCCTGCAGCAGCAATACCGTGTAAAAGATTTTAAAAGCTATTCTGAATTGATTCATGTCTTTTGGTGGTTGAACAAAATAATGAATTGTTAATGAAAAATCATGAAATTCATCCCACTGTTTTTGTATCATTCCCTGAAGTGAATGTAGCAATACACAATAATTATAAAAATAGAAAATATAGAGCTCACAGCCATGGTCGTGGATGTAGTGGAGGACGTGGTCAAGGACGTACTAGTAATCGTTATCATGGTGGTCATAACAATGATACTTCTAACCACCAGAAAAAGAATAACAATGAAATATAAGAAAGAAGTGGTCAAAATAATCCTTCAAATGTTGTTGAGAATATATGCTACTGATGTGGTATAAAGGGGCATTGGTCACGTACCTATCGTACGTCTGAGCATTTAGTGAAACTTTATCAAGCATCCATTAAAAAGAAAGGAAAACATATGGAGACAAATTTTATATCTCAAAATGATGAAACAGAGGCAAAAGGTGAAGATATTTACTATAATACTAAAACTAACCATGCCTACTTGGGTAATAAATTTATTGACCTTAATAATATAACTCACCTAGATGTGATAGACTTCTTTGAGAATCATTAGAAAAATTGATGTTATTTTGACATTTTTATGTTGTTTTAAGTATGCTTTATTTTCTTGCATAAAGAATAATTTATATATTTAATAAATATTTACAATGTTTCTCATATTATATTTTGTTTGTTTTTATGAAGAATATAAATATTCAATGAAATTTCGATGGACATAAAATCAATGGAGACTTGTGTCTTACAGATAGTACTACAACACATACGATACTCAAAGATAAAAAAAATATTTTTCTCATTTGACAATAAGTAATGTCCATGTTTATACAATATCGGGTAGTTCAAAACTTATTGAAGGCTTTGGAAGAGTTATTATATTATTACCTTACAAAATTTTTCATTGATGATGCTTTATATTCCATTAAGTCTCAAAGAAATTTATTGAGTTTTAAAGAAATTCATCTTAATGGATATCAATATTGAGACATGAATGAGAAAAAAATATTAAATTTCTATATATTACAAATATTGAATGTGGAAAGAGATATGTTTTGGAAAAGCTACTTGTTTTTCATCAGGTTTATATTATACACATATTAGCGCAATTGAGTCACATGTTACTACAAACCAGAAGTTTGTAGAACCACATACTTTTACTATTTGACATAATCAATTAGGCCATCCTGGATATATTATGATGTGAGAATCATCGAGAATTCAATTGGACACCCATTAAAGAACCAGAAGATTTTTGAATTCAAGGATTTATCTTGTGTTACTTGTTCTCAAGGAAAATTGATTATTAGACCATCACCAGCTAAAGTTGGGATTGCATCTCCCACTTTTCTGGAACGTATTCAAGGTGATATATGTAGGTCCATTCATCCACCATGTGGACTATTAAGATATTTTATGGTATTGATAGATGCATCTAATAGGTGGACACATGTGTGTTTATTATTGACTCGCAACCTAACATTTGCGAGACTGCTTAATCAAATAATTTGATTAAGAGCACTATTTCCGAATTATGCAATCAAAACTATTCGTCTTGATAATGCTGGTGAGTTTACATCCCAAGCTTTTAATGATTAATGTACGTCAATTGGGATAAAAGTTGAACATCCTGTAGCTCATGTTCACACACAAAACGGTTTAACTGAATCGTTTATCAAACGCCTCCAACTAATAGCTCGACCATTATTTATGAGAACAAAACTCCCTGTTACAACTTGGGGATATGCTATTTTGCATACAGCAACACTTGTTCACTTAAGGCCAATAAGTTATAATAAGTACTCCCCATTACAATTGACTTTTGGTCAGGAGCCAAATATTTCCCATCTTAGAATTTTTGGAAGTGCAGTATATGTTCCAATTGCTCCACCACAACGCAAAAAGATGGGTCCTCAAAGGAGGTTGGGAATATATGTTGGTTATGAATCTCCTTCTATAATTAAATATGTTGAACCATTAACTAGAGATTTATTTACTGCACAATTTATTGATTGTCATTTTGATGAAACAACATTCCCAACATTAGAGGGAGAGAAAATACAACTGGTAAAAGACATTACATGGAATGGATGGATCATCATTATCTTAATTAGATCCTTGCACAAGTTAATGTGAACAAGAAGTTTAAAGGATCATACATTTGCAAAACATCGCCAATCAACTGCCAAATTCATTTATTGACCTAAAGAGAATTACAAAATCTCACATACTAGCTGAAAATGCTCCGGTATGAAATGATATCCCAATAGGGCAAATTGTTAGTGCAAAAGAAAGTAATCCACGCCTAAAGTGTGGAAGGCCAATTGGTTCCAAAGATAAAAATTCTCGTAAAAGAAAAGGAGTAATTGTTCAAGATGGTAATATTGTGGAGGCAAGTGCCTAAGAAGAGGCTAAAGATATAACTAATCAAAAACCTCCAAAAAAGGTTCAAGTACCTAAAAATGGTGATAACAAAGAGATCTCAATAAGTTATGTTACTTCAGGAAAAAGATGGAACCGAAAAAATATAATTATCGACAATAATTTTGCTTATAATGTTGCTAGTGAAATAGCAAAAGAAAATGAGGATCTTGAGCCTAAATCTATTGAGGAATGTAGAAATAGAAAAGGTAGGCCAAAATGGAAAGACACAATTGAAGCAAAATTAAATTCACTTTCTAAACATGAGGTTTTTGGACCTATAGTCCAAACACCTAAATATGTAAAGCCAATAGGATATAAATGGATATTTGTGCGAAAATGAAATAGGAAAAATGAAGTCGTAACATATAAAGCACAACTTGTAGCACAAGGATTTTCGCAAAGGCCCGACATTAATTATGAAGAGATATATTCTCCTGTGGTGGATGCAATCACATTTAGATATCTTATTAGACTGGCAGTACGTGAAAAGCTTGGCATGCATCTAATGGATGTTGTTACAACCTATTTGTATAGTACATTTGATAGTGAAATTTATATGAAAATCCCAGAAGGATTTAAAATCCCTGAAGGATATAGAGTTTCCCGGGAAAATTGCTCAATCAAATTAAAGAAAAATTTATATGGATTAAAACAATCTGGACGTATGTGGTACAATCGTCTTAGTGAATAATTGTTAAAAAAAGGTTATAAAAATGATCCAATCTGCCCATGTGTTTTTATAAAAAGGTCTGAATCAAATTTTGTGATAATTGTTATTTATGTTGATGATCTAAATATTATTAGAACTCTTGAAGAGCTTCAAAATGCAATAAATTATTTAAAGAATGAATTTGATATGAAAGATCTTGGGAAAACAAAGTTTTGTCTTGGCCTGCAGATCGAGCATTTAAAAGATGGAATTCATGCCCATCAGTCAACTTATACGAGAAAATTCTCTGTTTACTTTAAGTGTTCTTTTATTTAATTATTTTATAACAATAAGAAATTTGAGATTACCAAGAAAAAAAAACTTTTCTTGAGGGAACAAAGCCTTTGGCACCAAAATCCCAAACCAAGTTTGGACACCACTATGCTACAAAACCCCCTAATATGCACAATTTTAACACCATATTCCAACGGTTAAAAATACAAAAACTCCATCAGATGAAACCACTACTCCTACATGTTGAAACCAATAATAGATAATTGTTTAGGCAAGCTAAATGAATGAATGTGACAGATGAAGTGGAGATTTTTTATGATAAGGGATAAGGAAATATTTATATAGTTAGGTCTTTTTATGTTTACAGATCCTATCTTAATGAGTAAATTCAGTATCTTTAATCTTGATACAATAAGTGATTTAAATTCTATCACACCCTATATACCAACTTCACTTTATATATAAAGACTTAGATTACTCACCTCTAAGTTTGAGAACTTAGGCAATAAACAAAATTTGTATACCTTCTCAAAAGTACATAGAATATGTTCCATTATAAATAAATAAGTGCTCTAAATACTCTATTACAAGACCTATAAAAGTCTATTAATATATAAAAGTTCAAGAGTTGCTAACAGATTAAGAGGTTAATTACAATCCAATCCCTTCTTCGAAGTAGCTAAAATAGCATCGATACAATATAACAATAAAGACTAAAGTAAATTGGATTGTTGGAGATAAGTATTCAATGTCTGTCTTGGTCCAACATCCTTAATTCAAGGGATTTGATATGATTCGATTCGATCTGATCCGATCCGATTCAATCCTTATGATATGTTTCTCCAGATAGATTGACCTTTATTAAAGGGTTTGAATACTTGCACAATATCAATATCAATATCAATCATAACCCAAAAATTTTGTTTCAAAAATTACCAACTTTAAATATAAATGGAACTTTAAATATAATTGCTTTTATTAACCGTTAAAATATTAGTGGAAAAAAGTTACAAAACGGTAAGCGTCGGTGGTTTTTTTACATGGAGTTAAATTTTGGAATCCAATCTCATCGGTTAAGCTATTTTTATCAAAAAAAAATTATTTTATTAAAAAAAACTCTATCTTTTAATTTTATAAAAAATCATTTTACCTTTTCATTTAATTTTTCGTATTTTTAGTTATTGAATTTGTATTGTTTGTCAAATTACAATAAATTAGATGAAAAAATTAATATTTGTTAATTTTACTGATGTGGCTTTCAAGTGGATGTCACGTTAGCAATTAATAATTTTTTGATATTTAAAAAATACATGTGTATGCCACCAAGGGCAAAGCCAAAAAGTTTTTATAGAGGCGAAATTAAATTGTAATTTTTACGATAGTAAAATTGTAATATCACCATTTTAATAACTTATATCTATATAATTTTTAAAAGATTAAATCAAATTTTTATCATTTTTAAGGGGTCAAAGTATAATTTTACTTTTATTAATTTAAAATTTTAAAAATTTTAAAAAATCTAAATGAAAAATTTTCTAGTTTAAGAGGGCAAGGCCCTTGCCCTTTCCAACCTCTAACTATGTTCTTGTATATCATGTCAACAAATAATACAAATTCAAGTTAAGGAAAAGTCGATAAGTTAAAAGAAAATTAAATTACCTTAAAAATGTCATGATTTCTTTGAAATTGCTGTAGGTTTGTGACTTTTTTTTGTTGGGTGGTTGAAAGAGATAGATTACGCAATTAAAATATAAAATTTAAGAAAAACATGGTTCCAAATTCAACCATCTTTATCCATCTCATTTTTGAAATTTCCACCAAAATTAAATGCCGGTAAGGTCTATAAATACTTGAGGTTCCCAGGTCTTTGGTACATAAACACACTCTTTATTTCCTACTTAAGAGCTTAAATCTTGTAGCATCACTCCTTTCTTCTCCTAATGGAAAAAAGTACTGGAAACCCTAATCACCCTCCATGTCATGGAGATCTTATCACTGTTCTCAGCATTGATGGAGGTGGAATTAGGGGAATCATTCCAGGAATAATTCTCAGCTTTTTAGAATCTGAGTTACAAGTAATCATCATTTATTTATTTGTATATCGTCAAACAGGTGTTGTAATTTCATGGTTATCTAATCAATAATAAATTGATTTGCAGAAACTGGACGGTGAAGAAGCAAGAATTGCTGATTATTTTGATGTGATCGCCGGAACTAGCACCGGCGGTCTCCTTACCACCATGTTGACATCTCCCAACGAGAAAAATCGACCCCTATTTGCTGCCAAAGACATCAAGGCCTTCTACTTCGAGCATGGCCCTAAAATATTCCCTCAAAGAAGGCAATTCATTGATCATATATATATATATTTGTTCATAATAATAGATCATTGCCAGCAGGTTACTAATAAGTCTTGTTTAATTCAACAGGTTTCCATTTTCTGGTGTTACAAAAATTATTCAAAGTGTGATGGGACCAAAATATGATGGCAAGTATCTGCATGGAGTTCTTAAGGAAAGACTAGGAAACACAAGGCTGAACCAGACACTGACTAACGTTGTAATTCCAACTTTCGATATCAAGAAACTTCAGCCCATCATCTTTTCTAGCTATGAGGTTGGTCTTGAAATTAAGTTTTCGTCAACTATTTTATTACCCTAGTTTTTGACTTTCACTTATGTTTAAATCTACTTGTTTAGGTGAAGAAATCTGCAGGCCTTAATGCCTTGATGTCAGACATTTGCATTGGAACTTCAGCCGCTCCAACTTATCTGCCGGCCCATTATTTTGAAACAAAGGACACTGATGGAAAGGTTAAAAAGTTCAATCTTATCGATGGTGGGGTGGCTGCTAATAATCCGGTAAATACATGACGAAACTGTTTAAATATCAAGCACAAACTCCTGTCATACAAGTGTTTTTAAGGGTCGGACATAAGATTTGACATAGTTGTTGATGAGGAAATCAATAAGGGAGGAGATTGAGGGGGAGATGTGGTAATGTAAAGGAGGCTGAATCAGCTAAATAGGTAGAGTTGGAGAAAGTGAAAAGAAGGATGAGGAGGAAAATTGTTGTGAAGGTAAAGGAGGCTGAATGCAAAGTTTGAGTGCTTAGGGTTGTTCTTCCACTTCATCATTATAGAGGGTATTAGTAAGGAAAGTCTCGTAGTCTATTATGGTGACGTGTTAAGTTGTTACCAATAGATGGAATAGGGGGTGAACGTGGACTTATTGTTATTCTTTTTGAACTAGTATGAAATTATTATACTTAGGTGAATTTTAATAATCTCTAAAATGAAATTTAGATTGAATATTAGGCACGTTTTATTATCAATAGTTAATCTCTACGAAAGGTAACTCACTCGAAAGATTAAACAGTTGATCATAATTTAAAAAATGAGAATTAAAAGAATCATATATAAACATTTTTTCGACACTCTAGAATGTCACTTGTTCAATCCAAGGGGGTATAACAATAATAAAATACACATTTGAAGACACATAAAAAAAGTAAAAAAAAAATGCAAGTTATACAAAAAAAAAAAAAAAGAGAAATCAAAGCGGATACTTGTATCATATTTGTTTCATGTCATGCCTGAATTGCATACTTGTGTCCGTGCTTTCTAAGTCTTAAATCACTTTTAATATGATAAGGAATTTGATGTGTTGATGAAATCTGCTATTGAATGTTATAGGCTCTAATTGCCATGGGTGAAGTGACAAAACAGATTCACAAAGGCCATTCAGATTTTTCTTGCATTAAAGCAGCAAATCATTACAATAGATTCTTGGTGCTATCTGTTGGAACAGGCTCAGAAAAACTTGCAGAGAAATACACCGCAAAGCAAGCGGCTCAATGGGGCGTACTTGGTTGGTTAACCTCCGGCAATTCAACCCCATTAATCAATGCCTTTTCCGAAGGCAGTGCTGATATGGTTGATTTCCACATTTCCGTGATTTTCAAATCTTTAAACTCCGAACAGAATTATCTTCGCATCCAGGTTAACTTAATTAATTGAACTTCAAGTGCAAATTTTTTGCTTCAAAAGAAGATGGTTCCTAATTTATTTGAAACAATGCAGGATGATAAGCTGAAAGGGGAGGTTTCCTCTGTGGATGTTTCAACGGAGGAAAATATGAAAAATTTAGCTAAAGTAGCAGCAAACTTACTGAATAAACCAGTTTCAAGGGTGAATTTCGAGAATGGAAATTATGAACCTTCAGGAAACTTAGAAACCAATGCTCAAGCTCTCATAAGGTATAATATTGCTTTGAATTCAATATCGTTTCTTGCCTCCATTAACACATCTTCATCCTGGCATTAACAGGTACGCGAAGCTGCTGTCTGAGGAAAAACGCCGACGTGTAAAGACATCGTTGCACAAGCTTGGCCCATAATCAAATTACTTTCTTTATATGTATGTTTGCAAAAGTTTGAACTGAAATAATTGTTAATTCGAACTCTATCCAACGGTAGTATGAAATTAATAAAATGTGGTGGATGATGTTCGTAATTTGCTATCGTAATTGGATATGTAATCAATGGTAAATTTAAAGGATTTCTGTGCTTATAAATATTGACATTTTATATATTTAACTGATTATTTTTACTGAGAAGTCAATTCGTTGGTTTTTTTTTTTAAATATTTGACTAATAAACAAAAACCTTAAGATTGAAAACTTTTGTTTAATTTTAGCCAATGTCACATTCACCAAATGTTACGAAAATTACACTGTCACAACTAGTGTTATATGATAATGCTTATGACGTTAATATTTTTTAAGAAAAAGCAGAAGATATAGGTTTGAATTGTACAAAGAAACTAGATTGTGGATATTCACTTTCCTTATTGTTTTAATGGATTTTATTAAGTTTTGAAATTGATATTTTTGATAAAAAGAAATTTGTAAAAAGCAAAGAAAACGTCTATGTAATATCATTCTTTTATATCAATAGTTAACTGTGAGTAAAACTTGATTCGACTCGAAAAAATTGAAAAAATTTCAAATTTCGAGTTCAAATAACTCGAATAAATCGAATACCAAACTATAATATTTTACATTTTTATCTCAAACTCCCAAACATTTGTACTTTTCCCCCAGTATTTTTACTTCTTCCCACTCCCCCTAAAACTTTTACTTCCCCCAAACCACCTCCATCTACCCCAAACCTATTTCCCCCTTAAAATTTTTTTACCCTAAATTTTACTCTCCCAACCTTTAAAACTTTTTATTTTCCCTCTAAACTTTTACTTTTCACCTTTTACCCCAAATAAAAAATCATTCAACAAAAATTCCTAAACCTAAATAGTAATAATTTTATTTATATCTACTATTTATATTATTAAATTAAATTTCACATTTTGTACTATTTATATTATTGAATTGTTTAATCGTATTAAATCTTATAAATTTCTGTTAAAATTGAATTATTGATGATGTCATAAGATATTCATGAATAATATATTCATGTTAATTAAAAAGACACATTTTTTTATATTTAATATATTTTTTAATTTCAAAATACATAGTGAAAAAAATTAGAAGATAATTCCATCTCACTTGACTCGATTCGAGAAAATTTCAAATCAAATTAGGATGATAAAATAGGATTCGTCAACTCGATTAACTCGAAATTTTTTCATCCAATTCGATCGAACGCTCGCCCCTATCAATCATTGGTTGAGTAAAAGGCAAACCTGATCTTGGGGGCCAATTTGTAACTCTAAAAAATCATGTAAACACATAAGACTATAAGTGAGCAGAGCATTCGATCAACAGTTTTGTTTTTGCTTGTTTATGTTCATTTATTAAGCTAAATAAATACACATGAACAATATTTTCAAGTTTATTTATCAAACGAACCAAACATAAATAAAATTTGTTTGATTCATTTATATTCACAAATAAGCTCATTTATGTTTGTTTAAAGCTTGTTTAATAAATCATTTAAAGCTCGTTTATTGTTTCATTAGTATATATTAATAAAATTATTTTAGTTTGTATGTTTTTTATTTATAATATAATAATTAATATTTATATTTATATTTGACTATTTTATATCTAAAAAATAATTTATATATATGTTTATTTATTGTTTGTTTGTTTATTATTCATGAACATGTTCACGAACATTAAATAAATGAAATGAATGCACATAATTTTAAATAAACAAACCGTAGCACCTCAAACTCGGCCCAGACGTTATGGCCGGATCCGACATGCCACATCGAAGCATTCAAAACATTTCCGATCCAGAAAGAAAACTTACTGAGTGTTTTAAAAGATGATTTCATTATAGGTTAAAGTGAATGGAAGTTGTGCACCAGGTAGGAAACCGGAAAAGAGGAGGTGAGTCCATCGGACTGCTTAAGTACCAAATCCCTTCGGATCCAATCCTAGACATGCAAACCGCCATTGCCATACCTTAACGTCATGTATATTTCTAGGAAACCGATTTGATTAAGTCATTTTTAGGAAAAGTGATTAATTTTGGAAAATATCTTCATTGCGGAAGCTTTGCTTGTTTTCGTGTTATTTTGAAATCAATTACTGTTTTTGAAAACGCGCCCTAAAGCTATCCAATTTCAACAGTTAAATATAAATATTACCTATCTTAATAAAACATATAAAAACCATAAAAAAAATAAGCGGCCTTATTACATTTAAAAGCCCAAAACCTCAAACGTAATTAAAAGGATGTCCAGTTCACTAGAAGAAAATCAAACTTTCAGAACGGGTGGCCACTCCGAATTCCCTCACAGCTCCAAGCCCACTATGGTTGGGGATTTCCTGCGTGGATGAAAATAAAAGGGGTGAGTTTGGGGAAACTCAGTGTGTAAGGAAAACTCATTCAAAGCCCAAGTCAGCTCAAGCCTATTGGGCCTAAGCCCATTCAGGTAACAGTGGTACTAGACCAGAGCCCTTTTCAGATTACAATAAACTGGGCCTTAGCCCCTTATTCAGATAACAGTATGGCCCATAGGCCCATTTCAAAATACATGCAACATCAATAAATATATGCAAGCCCATTTGGGGAGACTACTCAACCCACCAACCACTACACTCCACCCGTACCAGCCATACACTCTATGTGGGGAATAGCTCAACCCACCCAGCCCAACACTCCACAGTTGCAGCCTTGCTGCTCAGTTAACAGTAAATTGAGGCAAATCCTCCAGTACGTGGACAAGCCACTTTCAGTACTTCCTCCGTAAATATCCCAATCCTATGCATCAGATAATAACAACATGGCATGCAGTAAATAACAACAGTCAAACATGCATTTAGGTCAATTTAACCCTAGGGGTATTTCGGTAATTTATCTACTAGGGGTAAATCTGTAAATTTTTCACTTTTAAAGGTATTTCAGTAATTTATCTATTTTAGGGTTTTTCATGCATATTCCTACTTTTCACGTACTAACAGAATCACGTACCGAGGGTTCTTACCGAATTGGGCCCGTTGGCCCATCATTCCAATTTTGGCCCATTAAGCCCAAAAATATCGAGGGCACAGAAATCATGCACTTTGCAGTCCAAATTTTGCAGCTTACCAAAAACATTAATCGATTTACCTCACGAGCATTCGCACACTCGCAAATCTACAAAATACCGATTTTTGGCATTTCGACTTTTCGACTTTTGCCGATCCAGACTAAGAAAGAGGGTGTTAGTTACACACCTGTTTGCGACGATATGCTGATGAGATCCACACACGAACTGCCTACAATTGGATTACTAACATGTTAATCTAACTATTCAAATACGAACTACGTATTAACCCCTTACAATATTCGGCCAACCACACCTACAGATCATAGTAAGCTTATAAGAAATCAATAAGCAGCTCATTAACAATTTTTTGTCAATGTTTACCACATAATCATAATTTCACTACAAGCTGTCTTCCTGACCAACAGTCACTAAATCATTTATAACTGGAGCTACGAAACTCCAAATCAAGTGCTGTTAATTTTCCCTGAAAATAGACTCATATATCTTCTATCCATAAAATTTTTATAATTTTTGGTTTGGCCAATCAATACCAGATTTTTCTTAAAGTTTCCCATGCTTCACTGTTTGACTAATCTAACCACTCTTCATTACGAATCAAATTTCTCATTGTACAGAATTCAAAATATGTTCTCGTTTATTTCATTTGAAACTAAACTAATTAAGCTTTAATTACATAATTTATTCACCTTCTAACTCATCTCTCACAATTTATGGTGATTTTCCAAAGTCACATTACTGCTGCTGTCCCAAGCAAATTTATTACCAAATCACTCTTTCACACATAACTTGCATGCATGTTATTTAAATATGTATATCACCAATCAATCATCACATATCTATGAGTTTACTTAAGTATAGTCTCCATTTCATCATTTAAAGCACAACATGTTAGCCGGTTTTTCCCCTTAGCATCTAAGGCACATGCATGCTCATTTGTTTGGCTCAACTTCACCTATCTTCCATTTTTCATCAAAAGAACATGAAACAACAACCATTTCCTTCATTTTAATTCATGACCAAATGCTCACAACACAACCAAAAACCAAAATATGCTTCAAGAGTTAAGGTAGAATCAAGAAGAACTTATGAACATCAAGATAGAAGCAAACTACCATGAATTTACCTTCAATTTTCTTCCCCAAGTGACCGAACATTCAAGAGCTTTCTCCTCTCCTTTCTCTTCTCTAACTTTCGGCTATGATGAACAAAGATGGACAAAACTTTGTTCTTTTCACCCCTTTTTCTTTTAATAAAATTTCATATTTCGTCCATTTAATTCTTTAATACAAAAGACATGAAATGCCTATCATGGAACATTTACCTAACCCATTATGATGGAACATTTACCTAACCCATTATCATGGAATATTTACCTAATCCATTATCATGGAACATTTACCTAACCCATTATCAATTTGTACCATGAATTATGGATATCAAGTGCACATTTTGTCTACAACAACATGATGGCTGGCCACTTCATGTAAAATGGGAGGTTTGTCATGCAAATCCTCCTATTTTGCACTCCTATTTATTTGGCCACTTCAATTTAGCCTATAGCATTTTCAAACATTTTCACATAGGTTCTATTTCATAATTTCACTCACAAATGACAAAATCAAAGCATGAAATTTTACCAACATTCACAGAATTCCCGAAAATTGGGGTGTTACAACTCTACCCTCCTTAAAGAAATTTCGTCCTCGAAATTTACCTGATCCAACTAGTTGAGGGTATTGTTGACGCATAGTCTCTTCTGATTCCCAAGTAGCTTCTTCCTTTCCATGATTACGCCAAAGTACTTTCACTAACGAGACAGATTTCCTTCTGAGAACCTTAACATCTCGAGCCAATATTTGCACAGGCTCCTCCTCAAAGGTCAAATCAATCTGAACTTCAATTTCTGCAACTGGCACGACATGAGCAGGGTCAGAACGATAACGCCTTAACATGGAGACGTGAAAAACATTGTGAATCCTGTCTAACTCTGGAGGCAATTCCAATTGATAAGCCACTGGGCCTACTCGCTTCAAAACCCGATAAGGCCCAATGAACTGCGGACTCAACTTGCCATTCTTACCTAACCTTAATATCTTCTTCCAAGGAGAAACCTTTAAGAATACCATATCACCTACTGAGTACTCAATCTCCTTACGCTTCAAATCTGCATACGAATTTTGCCTATCAGATGCTTCTTTTAACCGGTCCCTAATTATTTTGACCTTATCCTCAGTATCAGCTACCAACTCTGGTCCAAGAATTTGTCGCTCTCCTAGTTCAGTCCAACAACTAGGTGTACGACACATTCGTCCATACAGTGCTTCATACGGTGCCATTCGAATACTCGCCTGGTAATTGTTATTGTATGCAAATTCTGCCAACGGCAAGTAATCCTCCCAACTACCTCGAAAGTCAATCACGCATCCCCTCAACATGTCCTCCAGAATCTGAATAACCCTTTTCGATTGACCATCAGTTTGGGGATGGAAAGCCGTACTAAAATTCAATCGCGTCCCCAACGCCTTATGCAACCTTTGCCAAAACCGAGATGTAAATCTGGGATCCCGATCAGAAATAATTGAAACTGGGACTCCATGAAGTCGTACAATCTTTCGCCACATACAGCTTGGCTAACTTTTAAAGTGAAAAGTCAGTACGAACAGGTATGAAATGGGCCGATTTGGTCAACCTATCCACAATCACCCACACCGAGTCTTTCTTTGATGGTGTCAAGGGCAGCCCACTCACAAAGTCCATGGTTACCCTCTCCCACTTCCAAAGTGGTATCTTCACTGACTGTAACAGTCCAGAAGGTAATTGATGCTCAGCTTTCACTTGCTGGCATGTCAGACATTTCCCTACAAACTCCGTTACTTCTCGTTTAAGTCTAGGCCACCAGTACAATTCTCGCAAGTTGTGATACAACTTATTCCCTCTAGGATGCATGGCACATAGTCCCCCATGAGCTTCCTTCAATATTCTCTGCCTTAAATCAGAGTCCTTCGGAACACAAATTCTTCCTCGGAAACACAGAACTCCATCACCATTTAAACCGAACTCAAAAGTTTCCCCTTCATTAACTTGTTGAAAACGAGCAATCAAAGACTCATCTTCCAACTGCTTTTCCTTAATCTGGTCCACCCAGGTTGGCCTTACTTGTAATTCAGCCAACAAACTGCCATCATCATACAGACTCAAACGAGCAAACATTGCTCTCAGATCAGATACGGTTCTACGACTTAAAGCATCTGCTACCACATTAGCCTTGCCTGGGTGATACTCGATCGAACAGTCATAATCCTTAAGCAACTCAATCCATCTCCTTTGCCTAAGGTTCAGCTCCTTCTGAGTCAACAAATACTTAAGACTCTAGTGGTCTGTGTATATAATACACCTTTCTCCGTACAAGTAATGTCTCCAAATCTTAAGTGCAAATATCACTGCTGCCAACTCTAAATCATGAGTCGGATAGTTCCCCTCATGAGGCTTAAGCTGTCGTGATGCATATGCAACCACCTTATCCTCTTGCATTAACACGCATCCCAAACCCACGTGTGATGCGTCACTGTACACACTAAAATCCTTCCCAGACTCCGGCTGAATTAACATAGGTGCTTCAATCAGAACTTTCTTCAACTTCTCAAAAGCTTCCTGCTGCTTCTCAGTCCATACAAATGGTACTCCTTTCCTTATGAGTTTTGTCAGAGGTGCTGCCATCACAGAAAAACCTTCCACAAACCTTCTGTAGTATCCTGCCAACCCTAGGAAACTTTGAATTTCCGACACCGTCCTAGGTGGCTTCCACTCCAAAATTGCTTCAATCTTTCGAGGGTCCACCTTAATCCCTTCGGAAGAGACCACATGTCCTAATAAGGTTACCTCCCTCAACCAAAATTCACACTTGCTAAACTTCGCAAAGAGTTCCTTCTCCCTTAACACTCGCAGCACTATACGGAGATGCTCATCATGTTTCGCTTCAGTTTCAGAATATACCAGGATATCGTCAATAAAGACGACTACGAACTGATCTAAAAATGGTTGGAACACATGATTCATCAGATCCATAAACGCTGCAGGAGCGTTCGTCAGTCCAAATGGCATAACCAAAAACTCGTAATGACCATACCGAGTCCTGAATGCTGTCTTATGGATATCTGCCTCCTTGACCCTTAATTGATGATATCCAGATCGAAGGTCGATCTTGGAAAATATAGAAGCCCCTCTAAGCTGGTCAAATAGATCGTCAATCCTTGTCAGTGGATACTTATTCTTAATTGTCAGTTTGTTCAACTGGCGATAATCAATGCACATACGCATTGTACCATCCTTCTTCTTCACGAATAGCATCGGTGCTCCCCATGGAGACACGCTTGGCCTAATGAAGCCCCTATCCAACAACTCTTGAATTTGTGCCTTTAGCTCCACCAACTCCTTCGGTGCCATTCTATACGGTGCGATAGACACTGGTGCCGTTCCAGGAAATAAGTCTATTCCAAACTCAACTTCTCGGTTTAGAGGCAATCCTGGAAGCTCCTCCAGAAAAACATCTTGGAACTCCTTTACGGTCCTAACCTTATCCACTGTCAGTCCCTCCTCTTCTGACTGACTTACAAATGCCAAATAGACCTCACAACCTTTCCAAATCCACTTTTCGGCTCTTAATGCCTACACCACATTGGACAAATAATCCCTTCGCTCACCTATCACCATAACCTCCTCATCCTTTGTGGTCCTTAACACCATTCGTTTAGTAGTACAATCCAGAGTCGTTTATGCTTAACAAGCCAGTCCATTCCCAAAATGAGATGAAACTCTCCGAACAATAACTCCATCAGATCTCCAGGAAAAATCCTACCTTGAGTTTCTAAGGGTACATCCCTATACAGTTTGTCTACCCTAACCGAGTGACCCAAAGGACTTAGTACAGATACCCCACTCACAATCTCCTCAGAGCAGTCCAAGTTGTCCATAATCTGTTCTGTGGCCTCCAACCAATATTCCGCCACATTCAGGGCTATACCAGACACGCCCCTAAAGATCTTCACTCCGTTAGCCCGAAGTCGTTTAGAAATAGATCCCCAAACTCCATTGCCCGTACTTGCCCCGGCAACCCTTTCCAGAACACGAAGCATTGCCTGTGACAGAGCATCATCCTCGGCACCGCGGCCATGAGACTCTACCTCTGTTACCTGTGGTACCGGTGCATCCACCGCCGGCATATGTCTCGAAGACGAAGATCTCGCTCGAGCACTTCCTTGGCTCCGTCCACGGCCTCTTGTACTCATATCGTATTATCTGATTATGAATTTTATGCAGTTAGTATACTGTTTCCACTGTTTATTACAGAATATCTTATGAACAGATAAAGTTTCAGAGTTGTTCTCGCGTAACCACAGTTTAGCTACTGTCTTAGCTTCCTAGGGCTTAGTTTACCCTACAGTCTCAGTTTCATAGCCTTTACGTTTAGTACTAACTACAGTACTATCTCTAAGGTTTAGTACTAACTACAGTACAGTTCAGTATATAAAACAGAATAATACTTACAGCCTTGGTGCCGGGGATTCAGTGTGCCACCTCATCAGTTTTCAAATAAACTCAAAAGATTTAGACTTTTTGAAATCCATTTTCCAAACATTTGTGTTAAAAAAACAAGTTCGGAGATTATCTCCTTTAAACAGGAAATTACAAAAAGTCAGATTTTTCCAAAAATACTCTCTTTTTTTCTTTTTTTTTGGCATAAAGTTTTGAAAACCCTTTTTGGACCCGATCCACAAAAGAGTTATTGTAACTGGGCTCTGATACCACTAAATGTAGCACCCCAAACTCGGCCCAGACGTTATGGTCGGATCCGACATGCCACATCGAACCATTCAAAACATTTCCGATCCAGAAAGAAAACTTACTGAGTGTTTTAAAAGATGATTTCATTATAGGTTAAAGTGAATGGAAGTTATGCACCAAGTAGGAAACCGAAAAAGAGGAGGTGAGTCCATCGGACTGCTTAAGTACCAAATCCCTTCGGATCCAATCCTAGACATACAAACCGCCATTGCCATACCTTAACGTCATGTATATTTCTAGGAAACCGATTTGATTAATTCATTTTTAGGAAAAGTGATTAATTTTGGAAAATATCTTTATTACAGAAGCTTTGCTTGTTTTCGTGTTATTTTGAAATCAATTACTGTTTTTGAAAACGCACCCTAAAGCTATCCAATTTCAACAGTTAAATATAAACATTACCTATCTTAATAAAACATATAAAAACCATAAAAAATAAATAAGCGGCCTTATTACATTTAAAAGCCCAAAACCTCAAACGTAATTAAAAGGATGTCCAGTTCACCAGAAGAAAATCAAACTTTCAGAACGGGTGGCCACTTCGAATTCCCTCACAACTCCAAGCCCACTATGGTTGGGGATTTCCTGCGTGGATGAAAATAAAAGGGGTGAGTTTGGGGAAACTCAGTGTGTAAGGAAAACTCATTCAAAGCCCAAATCAGCTCAAGTCTATTGGGCCTAAGCCCATTCAGGTAACAGTGGTACTGGACCAGAGCCCTTTTTAGATTACAATAAACTGGGCCTTAGCCCTTTATTCAGATAACAGTATGGCCCATAGGCTCATTTCAAAATACATGCAACATCAATAAACATATGAAAGCCCGTTTGAGGAGACTACTCAACCCACCAACCACTACACTCCACCCGTACCAGCCATACACTCCATGTGGGGAATAGCTCAACCCACCCAGCCCAACACTCCACAGTTGCAGCCTTGCTGCTCAGTTAACAGTAAATTGAGGCAAAGCCTTTCTAGTACATGGACAAGCCACTTTCAGTACTTCCTCCGTCAATATCCCAATCCCATGCATCAGATAATAACAACATGGCATGCAGTAAATAACAACAGTCAAACATGCATTTAGGTCAATTTAACCCTAGGGGTATTTCGGTAATTTATCTACTAGGGGTAAAACTTTAAATTTTCCACTTTTAAAGGTATTTCAGTAATTTATCTATTTTAGGGTTTTCATGCATATTCCTACTTTTCACGTACTAACAGAATCACGTACCGAGGGTTCTTACCGAATTGGGCCCGTTGGCCCATCATTCCAATTTTGGCCCATTAAGCCCAAAAATATCGATGGCACAGAAATCACGCACTTTGCAGTCCAAATTTTGCAGCTTACAAAAAACATTAATCGATATACCTCACGAGCATTCGCACACTCGCAAATCTACAAAATACCGATTTTCGGCATTTCGACTTTTCGAATTTTGCCGATCCAGACTAAGAAAGAGGGTGTTAGTTACACACCTGTTTGCGACGATATGCTGACTAGATCCACACACGAACTGCCTACAATTGGATTACTAACACGTTAATCTAACTATTCAAATACGAACTACGTATTAACCCCTTACAATATTCGGCCAACCACACCTACAGATCATAGTAAGCTTATAAGAAATCAATAAGCAACTCATTAACAAATTTTTGTCAATGTTTACCACATAATCATAATTTCACTGCAAGCTGTCTTCCTGAGCAACAGTCACTAAATCATTTATAACTGGAGCTACGAAACTTAAAATTAAGTGCCGTTAATTTTACATGAAAGTAGACTCATATATCTTATATCCATAAAATTTTTAGAATTTTTGGTTTGGCCAATCAATACCATATTTTTCTTAAAGTTTCCCATGTTTCACTGTTTGACTAATCTGACCACTCTTCATTACGAATCAAATTTCTCATTGTACAGAATTCAAAATATGTTCTCCTTTATTTCATTTGAAACTAGACTCATTAAGCTTTAATTACATAATTTATTCACCTTCTAACTCATCTCTCACAATTTATGGTGATTTTCCAAAGTCACATTACTGCTGCTGTCTCAAGCAGATTTATTACCAAATCACTCTTTCACACATAACTTGCATGCATGTTATTTAAACACGTATATCACCAATCAATCATCACATATCTATGAGTTTACTTAAGTATAGTCTCCATTTCATCATTTTAAAGCACAACATGTTAGCCGATTTTTCCCCTTAGCATCTAAGGCACATGCATGCTCATTTGTTTGGCTCAACTTCACCTATCTTCCATTTTTCATCAAAAGAACATGAAACAACAACCATTTCCTTCATTTTAATTCATGACCAAATGCTCACAACACAACCAAAAACCAAAATATGCTTCAAGAGTTAAGGTAGAATTAAGAAGAACTCATGAACATCAAGATAGAAGCAAACTACCATGAACTTACCTTCAATTTTCTTCCCCAAGTGACCGAACGTTCAAGAGCTTTCTCTTCTCCTTTCTCTTCTCTAACTTTCGGATATGATGAACAAAGATGGGCAAAATTTTGTTCTTTTCACCCCTTTTTATTTTAATAAAATTTCATATTTCATCCATTTAATTCTTTAATACAAAAGACATGAAATGCCTATCATGGAACATTTACATAACCCATTATCATGGAACATTTACCTAACCCATTATCATGGAATATTTACCTAATCCATTATCATGGAACATTTACCTAACCCATTATCAATTTGTACCATGAATTATGGATATCAAGTGCACATTTTGTCTACAACAACATGATGGCTGGCCACTTCATGTAAAATGGGAGGTTTGTCATGCAAATCCTCCTATTTTGCACTCCTATTTATTTGGCCACTTCAATTTAGCCTATAGCATTTTCAAACATTTTCACATAGGTTCTATTTCATAATTTCACTCACAAATGACAAAATCAAAGCATGAAATTTTGCCAACATTCACAGAATTCCCGAAAATTGGGGCGTTACACAAACACAAACAGAAAATGTAAAATTCTCAATGTAAATGAACAAGCTTAAAAATAAACAAATGAAATCGACTGAGTTTTTAGCTTGATTGGAATGGACATTATTACCAATGCATGAGGACGTGAGTTCGAGTGCGCTGAAGCGTATTATCCTCCTATTTACGAGTTAGGGAGGGGTTATGGGTAATTGTAAGCATTGTTTCAAAAAAAAACATAACCAAAGGTGCATTTGTTTAAGCTCAGTTTATTTACAATCCTATAAACACATAAATATAGCACATTTTAGACTAGGTTAAAAAGGAGACAACATTAGGATATTTTCTATACACTTTTGGTTTTTTTTCTTTTTAGCTTTTAAGAGTGGTTTCTTGGAGATTTTTTTTTGTGGATTTCAATCAGATTTTGGATTTAGATTATCGAGAAACTGTGTTTCTATTGGTATAAGATTTCTATTTCTCTTCTCTTTTATCTTAATATTTTTGTTTGCTTCAATTATTTTTTTCGTTTGCTTGTTTTGTTGATTTTAATTTCACAAAGAATTCACCTTTCCAATTGGTTGAGAAGTTGCATGTTCATGGAATAATAATTGAAATATGTTGAAGATGGGTTTAGATTGTGACTAGATTAATTATTCAATTCGTTTTTAATAATTAACGTAACAAACCGATTTCTAGTGGTGTTAGAAATTTCAAGTTTGGGACCCCATTTCCGTAAACCGAGTATGTAAATATTAAATAAAGGTAATTATAGACTTATTATATAGATGAATTGAATTTTGAATAGGTAATTTAGCTGAATTAGTGATTAATTAAAGTTCAGAGACTAAATTGTAAAGTCCAATCGTTATAGATTTTTAATTAGAAAATGACTTAAGGTCTAAAATAGCAATTAGATCTGTCAAGGTGGGTGTTAGCGGCTGGTGATGTTAACAGTGGATTAACTAAATAAATTAAAGTTAATTAAGTTGTAACAATCCGTTTTCCAGCTGAAAACAACAGTTTCGAAACCCTATCTTCGATGATATTATTTAATATTTACGAGATTATTATTAGTGTTAATTTAAGTTTGGTCGATTAATTTTGTCAATTGGATAAGGTATAATGACTAAATTGTAAAAGTTCACAATTATAGATTTATAATTGAAACGACAATGATAGAGTCCTCAAAATCATGATAGGCCCATGTGACCCCTGTTTACAAAATTTTCCATCATTTTGTATTTGCTTCAAATTGATCCCTAATTGATACCAGGTTAATCTAAAGCTTTCGTAAGCTCGACTTAAGCTCGAATTTGGTTGTATTGCATGTTATGTTCGATCATATGTGGCAAATTGATATTGAACTAAAATTTTAAGTTTTTAATTACATGTAAATATTTTGTAATTGTTTGTAGCACTCTATTACTAGGGTTTGGCAATCGGACCGGGTAAGGGGTGTTACATAACATGCATGGTCATGCTCATATGAATGTTGCAAAATTTCCTACCCATTCATATGCTACACGCCATGAGTTCCCCAGAACCCATCTTCCGAACACCAAAACAGTAAGAGCCGTAGCTCGATATGGATAAATGATGTCCACGAAACCAACTAAAAATCTGACTAAGGCAAGTACATCAATCAATTAATAGTATAACTATGGTTAGCAAGATATCGTTCCCAGGAAGACTAAAAGTACTAATAATTATCGTCTTTCTATTATTCAATTGACAAATTGGAGTGATTGATTAAAACTAAAATTAACTAAAGAACACGAAACTAATAAATCAAGATAATAAACGAGTAAACAACCAAGAAGCGAAACAATACCCATGAAAGAATTCACCTAGATTTTATTTGTTATTATCGATCTAAATTACGCAATTTCTTCACTTAGTATCTTAATCCGTAAAAATCCCTAAATTATGCTAATATATCTCTTCAAGACTAAGAGCAACTGACTCTAGGTTGATTAATTGAAATTTATTTTTAATTAAAACCCCTATTATTGCATTAACTCGATCTATGGATTCCCCTATTAGATTTGACTCTAATATGGTATATTTATGTTGTCCTCTTTGTAGGATTGCATACAACTGCACTCAATTACGCTAGATCTACTCTTAAATATGTTCTATTCCTCCTCTAATTTAAGCGCATCAAACTTGGATTAATAGTCTAGAAATATTAAACCAAAAATTAAACACACATAATTGAGAATAATATCCAAGTATTTATTGTGTAAAAATAAAAATAAAATAATAGAATCCATCTTAGGGTTCTTCTCCCTAAGTATTCGGAAAATTAGTTCATGATAGCAAATAAAAACATTCCAAAGACAGTATAACCACAAGAAATAAAGAAACTCATAATAAACTTTAAGAAAATCAAAAGGAGATATTCAATCTGCTTTAGATTCGGCTTCAATGGTGTTTTTCGTGTTGTTTTCTTAAGTATTCTAAGATGGCTCCCCCTATCTTCTTATTTGTGTCATATATATGTCTTAGAATGTCCGAAAAACTTAAAAATTGTGTTTTCCCGTATGTTTGGAGTACAATTCGTGAAATTCACACGGTCTAGCACTTGATTGTATAGTGGCCTGTATGGCTCACATGACCATGTGTCCAGCCGATGTGGAATGACCTAGTCCGTGTAGCTCCTGAAACTTGCTCTAATTTTTGCTCGTTTTTCGTTCATTTTGCTCCCAAATGCTCTCCTAAGTATAGAAACATGAATTTAAAGGATTAGGAGCATAAAATCCATCATTTTAAATCAAATAATCAACTAAAAACGCATTAAGAATGAGGATAAAACATGTTACTTTTGGCATTTATCAATAAAATACCAGTAACAATATGCAGTTAAACTACTAATAGTTTGCAGACAAGCTGCTAGTAAGATGCGATTAAACCATCGATACTCCAACAATACTCTGAAGGTGAAGATGTATTGCTAATACAAAAAAGCATATTAACTAAATTTTAGGACCGAATCAGTATTATTTATCTTCGTATGGTTGTAGAATAGATGAGAAAAAATAGATTGGAAGGTCCAAAATTATACCAATGGAATTCTGTCTGCTATATTCTGAAGAATAAAAAAAAAGTGCTTCTGAATTGATCTCGCCCGTTCATAATTTGAATTTTTATTTGTTGAGTAATAACTTAAGCCTTCAATAAAATACTTCTTGTAGAATATCAATAGATATTTCAACCTATTGCTTTCTATTACGAAAAAAATGAAACATTCCATTAGCTCATAAATCATGACAAGTATTAGATCTCTCTATATCTATGAAAGAAAGAATAAAAAAAAAGATTTCTTTTTTATTCTTTATTGTTTCTTTTTCGTTCCTATTCTGCTTTCGGATCTGATAACACCACGAATGGGGCTTAAACTAAAAAATAGTAAAGGATTATTTCGTTCCTGATAGTCATTACTTTAATCGGCAGATAGGAGGATACTCTAGACCGGAATCATGGGGAGGATAAAATGCCAGTACTCTACAGAACTCCTTCATAACCCATCAAATCCCAAAATCAATGCAATGTAATATGACATGTAACAATGAAGCACATCATGCTTTATCAATAACAATTTCAGTCGGTGGCATGCTAAACATACATTTAGTAAAACAAAATAAATGGTATGCCTTGCATACATTCAATAAATAGTATCGGTAGCATGCTTACATGCAAGTAATATTCAATGTAATAGTCAACAGCATGCTATACAAGCCAAGTAGTAATAGTACAAAACAACCAATTTCAGCAATCATGCAATCGACTTTGCCTTTATAGCACTTACTCAATCGATTGGTCATGTTATAAGTCTCTAAAACATTCAACCCTAGCACTTAGGCCACAAGCATATTCGACCAATCATCAATTTAACACTTGTGCATGCTTACAACAATCATTAACACAAAAAGTTAGGACCCACACCTGATTTATGCAAATCCGTAGCATTAAACTTAACTTCGCAGTTTCTAAGACTTAGATCTGATAGATCTAGTTAAGATCTGTAACCAACATAGAGAATAATTGTTAAAAACCAGCCCTTAATCACCCTATATAGTTCGACCACAAGAAAGAAAGAGAGTGGCTTTTTAGATATGGTTTCTGAAATCTCTACTTACACTTTTTCGACTTAAACGGGAATACGAACTACTTTCGATACTACTACTGATTCGAGCGATTCAGATATGAACCTTCAATCAACAAAATCACAAAAAAAGAGTACTTGTAAGAATCGACCATTAGAGAAAATAAGAAGAAATTACAATATCAGATCTGATCGATAACAACTTACACTTCCCGAATTTAGATTTGTGGTAACAGATTAAAACATAAAAATGAATGTTCACTGGCATAGGGCCAAAGAAGATATGAAAAATGATGTATGGTGATTTTGACAAAAAAAAATGAGACAAATAGAGAAAAAAGAAGAGAAACAAAAGGGTGACAATAAGGGTGGAAAACGACAGCAAGGGTACAACAACGATGTTAAGAACAACAACAACAACAAAAAAGGGGGAGGGAGGTGGCAGCACAGCTGAAAAAGTAGGGCAAAAAGGGGCGACACAAAAGAATATATGAGAGAAAAGTGAAGAAAAAGAGAGGGTGACGGTGTGCAAAATGAGCAAATGAGGTTGATAGAAAAGCGAAAAATAACATTTATACCTAAGGTTTCTAGGTAGGGAAGACCAATTAGGGTTTTGGGCAAAAATACAATAAATAAAACTTATATAGGAGAGGGGAATTAAACTCGGGTCTCTAGGTTGGATACACTAATACTTAAGCATTAGACCAATAACTCATTTTTGCTACAACCATGCAAAATTAACAATAAAAATTTGGGATGTGACATTGAAGCTTGGAATGTCTTAAATTAAAGAGTTTATAATACGTCTCTAGTGTTTGGTTAGGCTCCATTCTCACAAATAGTATCATACCAATGATATGGTGTAAAAAAACCTTTTGTATTTGCATAACTAGCATCTGCCACATAATATTTGCATAACTTTAAGAAATTTTTTATACAAGTTTAATTATAAAAATTATATTATAGTTTTAATTATAAAAACTTATATAAACCTAATTTAGAGTAAAACTTGTCATAGGTTACAACCCTTTTTATAATATGTAAATTAGGTGATATATATAATGTATGATATATATGACTTTTATAAAAATGTTTTATAAAGACATTTTCTATAAACAATATACTTTTTTGTCATAACTTTAAATTTTATTTTCTATGAATAAGATATGTCTATAACAAATTTTTAATAAATAAATATATTATTTTTTATAACATAGCATGGATACTCATGTCCATACTTTTTTGCCATAATTTTTTATAAATAAGTATATTTTAACACTTTTTCTACATTTTTATTGCCCACAAATTATTTTTTACAATATACCTTTTGGTCATAATTTTAGAACTTTTTTAATTTAAATAATATATTTTTTGTTGTAAATTTATAAAATGAACATAATTTTTTTATAATATAAATTTTTTAAGACTTATAATACAACTTTAGAAAAAGTATTTGTCATAATCGTCTCAAGCTCTCGTACGTGTTCATGCTTATAAAAAAAATTATGATTAAATTTGTATGAAAATAATTTCTTAAAGTTAAATCATATATGAATATTTGAAAAATTATAGAGTAATTAGTTTTGGGTATAATTACTCATAATAATTACTCTAATTACATTCAATTCAGTTACATCCAGTAATTACAATGATTATTATGTGAGAATTGAAGTAATTAGCTGTCATATGTTTCTATTTTTCGAATCCATCCCACTGATTTTCTAGCATACATATGTATACAAGGAAGGCCCTAAGGCCTTCCACAATGGACAAGTCAATTGTTTTTGTTTTCCTTTTTTAACATGAGAGTATAATCGGTAAATTTCAATTCTAAATTCTCTAATTTTTTAGATTATAGAAATAGTTAGATTTTAATTTGATCTTTACATTTTGTTTAAATTTGAAATTTAATTTATATATTTTAATTTTGACATAATTTAGTACCTTAATTTTTATAATATTTTTAGATAGCCTAAATATTTTACTCTAATAAAAATGATATGTAAAATTTTACGAATTATTAGCACCAACAAATTTAATAAAAAAAATTAACAATATTAACAAATAGATCTAAATTTTTAAATTTAAAAAATAGAGAAATTGAATTCTTGAAAATAAAAATATGAAGATTAAATTCCTTATATACGAAGAATACAACAACATTGAGTAAATGTGACCTTTAAATTTTTCCTTTATTATTTAATTAAAAAACAAATAGTTATCCCAACAGAAAGCGTGGGAGAAAACATACTAGTAACTTAATAAAGGAAAAAGGAAAAAATAGATTTTGACAAAAACACAAATTAAATGGAAAATAAATAACGACATTAGAATTAATTAGGTGGTAAATTGAATTTAGCGGCTTATATTTTAGCTTCGTTCCAAATGATCATTTACGTTCTTCGTTGAAGCTTCCATGCGGTGATCTCATTTCACGAAGCCGCTTCTCCTCAGATAGCACTTCAGCTAATCTGCAAATGATCAGAAGCAAAAGTAACCCCAAATTTTTAAGGATTATATAATGAATTTATGACACAATAATACTACAACATCTTCATATCCCTTCTTTTTTCAAAAAAAAAAAAAATCCAACATTTCTTGCACATGGATACAGAATATCATCATTTAAATATATGAAAATTTTTAATATACTTGTGTGTGTATATAATGTATACCTGATGAGAGCCTCTTCATTTGTACCCTGATCAACAGGCTCGAATTTACCAGTCTCCAAATTCACCCTGGAAACTGGTTTTTTCAACAATTCTTCCCCACGTTTTACAAGATTCTCCAAGTTTTCTTTGGTAGAAATATCTATTGATGTCACCGCTCCAGATAGTGTATCATCCTGCAATTTTCTTTTCTCTTTAAGTCACTTTAGATTCAAGTGTATATAATACATATTTTAATGAATGTATCTATATACCTGAATACGGAGATAACTGTGTTCACTATGAAGTGCTCGGAAAACAGAAGCGAGATGAAAGTCCACCATATCAGTGCTTGCTTGCATAAACACATCAATTAATGGAGATGAATGTTCAGAAGTCAACCATCCCAAGACACCCCATTTTGCTGCCTTGTGAGCTGGGTACTTCTCTTCAGGATTTTGCGAACCAGTGCCCAAGGATAAGACCTGGAAACGAGCGTAGTCGTTTGGCTTTATATGGAAGAAATCACTGCTTTCGCGATTGATTTCCTTCGCCACTTCGCTGATGGCTACTAAAGTCTGTTATAAGAATCGATTAAAACCATATAATTATTAACTTGCAGCGCCGAGAATTTCCTTTACGTTAAAAACATCAATCTATCTATCTCTCTGTATATATACATACGGGATTATTTGCAGCAACACCGCCATCTATAAGATGGAATTCTTGGACTTCGCCGGTGGAATTTTTTATTTCAAATTGATGTGCGGGAAGATAGGTTGGCGCAGCAGAAGTTCCAATACATATATCAGAGAGCAATGCATTTTGGAAAGTATTGTACTGAACCTGCACAATGGTAGTATCTCACATCAAATAATGACAAAGTAAAGAAATTTAAAATATATAAATATATATTATTTGATGAGAAATGAGACCTCATAGGAGGAGAAAATTCTTGGTTGGAGTTGTTTGATGTCAAATGTTGGGATGACAACGTTTGTCAATGTTTGGTCCAATCTGGTTTCTCCCAGCTTTTCCCTCACAATATTGTGCAAATATTCACCATCATATTTCGGACCAGTTGGAGATTTGACCAAATTTGCAACCGGTGCGAACGGAGAGCTGTTATATAATTACAAATACAACAAGGATCAGCTGTAATTACAAGAAGCTTCTGTTCCGTTTTAAACTACAAATGAACAAGCTCCAGAGATTAACTACCCATCTTGAGGGAAGATTTTTGGGCAGTGCTGAAGGTAGAAATCATTGATATCTTTGGCAGCAAAAAGAGGACGATGGCCCTCATTCGGGTGTGGTGCAGTTAGCATGGCAGTGACAAGGCCGCCGGTGCTAGTCCCAGTAATGACATCAAAGTAATCTGCCAGTCTTGCCCCTTCACCATCCAGCTTCTGTAATTATAAGTGTATCGTTACAAAATGTGAACAACAGTATATACTATATATTTTTAAGTACTTGGATACCTGAAGCTGAGACTCTAAAAAGGCAAGAATAGTTCCGGGAATAAGCCCCCTAATTCCTCCTCCATCAATACTAAGAACAGTAATTAAGTTGCCATAGGTGGGAGGTTGAAGGGGTGATTTTGGACTTGCCATACCAAAATTGTGGTGGTGGGATACTTGGATTATGATGAGGGATGGTTTGAGGATCTTAACTTATTAGCAAGAGAGTTCGATTCCAAAACTAGATTAAGATGTCTCCAATCCTAGGTAACGTTTGATGCCCTCGACCGATGCCTGTCCTGGATATTTATAGGCTTTTCCATTTCTCTTCTCAACTACGCTTTTAATCTGGTCCCAAACCGTATTTTAATGCCTAACTTTCTTAATTACTACAATAAAATATTTTATTAGAAAATATTCAAAATTACTATATATTTTTTAATTGATATAATATATAAACTTGAATCAAATTTAAAATGGATAACAAGGTCAATAAGGGTTTCGCTAAATTGATAATGACGGAGGCTGTTTTGAGTATGAGGTTCAAGATTTATCATGCACAAATATATATATAACTACGAGTTTTAGTTCCAATTGTATCCCAAACCAACTTATACTTAAAATTTTAACACTAAACTAATCTTTAAAAAAAATTATCTAATTCCAACCTCACTCAACTTGGAAGTATTATATATTTAATTTTTTAAAATAATCTAGTTAAAATATATAAAAATATTTCAAATATTATAAAATATCATAAAAAATTATAATTAAAAATATAAAAATAATTATGAAATTAAAAGAGAATACTTTGATGAATCCCAAACTGAAATATTATTAATTAAAAATTATGTGCAAACTAAATTTTCGAAAAAGAAAATCCTATAAAATGGAAGGATTAAAATTAATTTACCATCTCAATCACCTCCCCATGCCTAGAATACATACCTATCCTTACAACTGGATTAAAACAACAAATGATAGTTTTTCTAAATTTTATTTTGATGAAAAACTAATTACAGTTGATTATACATTTATTACTCGCAGTTTCTTGGATAGCTCGGCGAAGCTGGGACCCATATATATAGCTCTTGGCAATAGCCAGCCTAACTGTGCTACGAAACCGTGTCCAAACTGATTGAAAATTCCAAGTTTTAGACGACTTGGGTGGGATGTATATATTAGTCTGGAAAAGTAAAACCCTAAGCTCATATTAGCCAGTAATGACCATAAATTTACTCTTCAAGAATCTTGGTTTTTTCGAAGTTTGAATCTTCAATGGGAGACGTGGCCAATTACTGCTCATTAGTAGTATTTTTGTTTCCATGTTCATGGACAACCTGCCGGGAATTTAAATAAAACTTCAAATTCAATTTATTCTTATCCTTTTATTATTTATCGTATTTGTATCAATTTAGAAATTACGTATTTAGAACATAGATGTGTGTTTGAAAATAATATATAATAAAGGGTAAATTACTCTAACAACTACTCAACTTTGGGGTAGCTGACAAAACAGTCACCTAAGTTTCATTTCAGTCACTCAATTTTTAAAAAATGATAAAACAATCACTAACGTTATAAAAAAGTGAAAAAATAGTCATTGATTAGCAGTTTTCATTAGTGTCTTAACGGGACCATTGTTGTGGTTAGTTAACTTGCCCCATTGGTGAAACAGCTGATGGGTCGGGGCGGGTTTAGGGAAAAAAATTGAAGGGTTACGTTGGTTTAGGGCATAAAATTAGAAACTGGTTGTGATTTAGGGGAAGAGGAAAATAAAATCGATTTGAGAAAAAAATTGATTGTGGTTTGGGTTGATTTGGGTTTGAAACTAATTAACGAATCGATTAACAGGGTTGGTTTAGGGTTAGAATATCGATTCAATAATCGATTAGCAGGGTATAGGGTTAGAAATCGATTGATCTTTTTCGTTTGGGGAGAAAAGAAGATAAAATCATAAACCTATCAGTGTTTTTGGTTCTCAACAACAATGGTCAATAGAAGAGAAGTTGCCAATGTTGTTACATCCACTATAACGGGTAAGTTTCTGTATTTAGCTTTTTTATCTTTTGGATTTAAGGTTATTTTGGGTTATTTCGATTTTGATTTTGATTTTGGATTTAGGGTTATTTTGGCTTATTTTGATTTTGGATTTAGGGTTATTTCAATTTTGGTTTCATTTGTTATTAATGTGCATAACAGATTAAGGTTTGGTTATTAAAGTGAATGGAAAATAGTGTGTATGGTATGCCATGTGCATGATGTTTATTGTTTGTATCAAATTGATGTTTATTATTTGTATCAAACTAATTGTATCAAACTGATGTTTATTGTTTGTATCTACCATTGTATGAATGACATTATCAAACTGATGTTTATTGTTTGTATCTGCCATTGTATGAATGACATTATCAAACTGATGTTTATTGTTTGTATCTGCCATTGTTTGTATCCTAGCTATTATATTGTATGAATGGAAATATCAAATTTGTTATTTACCTCCTATATTGTATTGGTTATTGTCTATCATTACCTAAGGTTAGGGTTAAAGTATTTGGTTATTGTTTAACATGTGCATGATAGAAATGGTTGTGTTTGTCTTAAATTATTTTTGTATTGGTTATTGTCTAACAGAAATGGTTAAAGTGTTTGCCTATGTTGTATTAAATGGTTTGGTTGTTGTCTACCTTTATTGATGAGTAATTTATTTGGTAGGTTTAATTGATGACAATTTTAATGAGAGTGAAAAAGAAATGTTTGAAACTAATGTGTCTGGTAGTGATGTATCTAAAAGTGATGTGTTTAATAGGATAATGTTTAATTTAGATGGTTTAAACATGGATGATATAGAAGTAGGTGAACTGTGTGATAGTAATGATTCTGAGAGGTTAGATAGTGCACATGAATCTGACTCAGATGGCCAAAATTGACTTGAGTTCAACCCAGACAATGACATAAGTAATCCTAGACTTAAGGTTGGAATGTTATTTAAGTCCAAAGATAGTCTAAAAGAAGCTGTCAAGCAGTATGGTTGGTTGAATAGTTATTTTATTAAGTTTCCCAAAAATGATCTAAAAATGTTAAAGGCAGTCATCAGTGAAAAATGTTATTGGTTCATATGGGCCTCTAGACTAAACCCTAATGACCCTACTGACTAGACTTGGCAAATTAGGAGTTCAAACCCTAACCACACTTGTACTAAAGTCTATAAATATAAGAATGTAACCTCATCTTGGATAGGTCAACATTATAAAGAAAATTTCATTATTGATCCTGGTTATTCTTTGAAACCATTACAACAAGATGTCAAAAGAAATTTATGTTGCCTAGTCTCACTAAAGAAATGTAAGAGGGCTATACTTAGGGCATTTGAATTAATTGAAGGAGCTCATAAGGCTCAATATGAGAAAATTTATGGGTATTTGTTGGAGGTTAGAACCCAAAATGAGGGAACATCAATCTATTATCTGAATAGCAGGTTGTTTCAAAGGATGTATGCCAGTCTGTAGGCATGCAAAGATGGCTATAAGGTTGGTTGCAGGAGGATAGTAGGTTTAGATGGATATTTCTTAAAGGGCTGCTATGGTGGCTACTTACTTGCATCTGTTGGGATAGATGCAAATAATTGCATCTATCCTATTGCATATGTTGATGTCAAAAGTGAAAACCAAGCATCATGGCTCTGGTTCTTAGAGTTGCTCGCAATAGACTTGGAAATTGTGAGCTCATACCAGATATCTTTCATGTTTGATAAACAAAAGGTAAAACTCCATTTGTTTATTTGTTTATGTTGTTTCTATTTAGGGTTTAGGTTTTTTAAAGAATTAAACTATATTTGTTCTATTTGCAGGAACTTTTAGAAGTAATATATATGTTGCTTCCTAATGTAAAAACAAGACAATGTGTTAGACACCTACATGACAATTTCAAGAAAATTGGTTTTCGAACAAATAAATTGAAAGATTTGCTTTAGAAAGCTGCTAGAGGAAACATTCCAAGAGGTTTGATGTCATGGATGAACTGAAGAAAACCAATCAGCATGCTTATGATTGGTTGAAGGAAAAGAACCTTACTCACTAGTCAAGGTCCCACTTCTCAATTAGGAGCCATTCTGACATGTTGGTGAATAATCATTTTAAATATTTTAACAAGGTAAACCCTTATTTTTTTATATTTCTTACTAACCATTAGCAGTTCACTAGTCCTTTATGTTGTTTACTGGTAGATGATACTGGAAGTAAGAGGGAACCTTATTCTGACCATTATGGAAGCAATAAGGACCAAGATTATGTTGCTGATTGTTAAGAAGAAAGAAGAAGCTAAAAAATGGAAAGGAATGTTGTGTCTAACGATTAGGAAAATGCTGGATGTCAATATAAAAAATTCATTGAGGTAAAGTTACCCTTTTTTATCTTTCTGATGCATTTATTTTGCTTTTATGTTGTTGGTCTTATGCTGCTTTAGTGAGTGGTTTTTAATATGTATGCTGTAACGCCCCAATTTTTGGGAATTCTGTGAATGTTGGCAAAATTTCATACTTTGATTTTGTCATTTGTGAGTGAAATTATGAAATAGGACCTATGCGAAAATGTTTGAAAATGCTATAGGCTAATTTGTAGTGGCCAAATAAATAGTAGTGCAAAAATAGGAGGATTTGCATGTCAAACCTCCCATTTTACAAGAAGTGGCTGGCCATCATGTTGTTGAAGACAATATGTGCACTTGATATCCATAATTTATGGTACAAATTGATAAAAAAATTGATAATGGGTTAGGTAAATGTTCCATGATGGGCATGATAAGCATTATGGGCATTTTTTTTATTGACATTATGGCATAGGTATGGCACAAATAATATAGGTTATTTTGTGTCATAAAATGTTGGGTAATAAAATAACAAAAGGATGAAAAGAACAAAGTTTTGTCCATCTTTGTTCATCATAACCGAAAGTTAGAGAAGAGAAAGGAGAGGAGAAAGCTCTTGAGTATTCGGTCATTAGGAGGAGGAAAATTGAAGGTAAGTTCTTGGTACCTTGCTTCTATTTTGAGGTTCATGAGTTCTTCTTGATTCTGCCTTAACTCTTGAAGCATATTTTGGTTTTTAGTTGTGTTGTGAGCATTTAGTCATGAATTAAAATGAAGGAAATGGTTGTTGTTTCATGTTCTTTTGATGAAAAATGGAAGATAGGTGAAGTTGAGCCAAATAAATGAGCATGCATGTGCCTTAGATGCTAAAGGGAAAAATCAACTAACATGTTGTGCTTTAAAATGATGAAATGGTGATTATACTTAAGTAAAATCATAGATATGTGATGATTGATTGGTGATATACATGTTTAAATAACATGCATGCAAGGTATGTGTGAAAGAGTGATTTGGTAATAAATTTGCTTGGGACAACAGCAGTAACGTGACTTTGGAAAATCACCATAAATTGTGGGAGATGAATTAAAAGCTGAATAAATTATGTAATTAAAGCTTATTGAGTCTAGTTTCAAATGAAATAAATAAGAACATATTTTGAATTCTGTACAATAAGAAATTTTATTCGTAATAAAGAGTGGTCAGATTAGTCAGGTATTGATTGGCTAAACCAAAAATTCTGAAAATTTTATGGATAGAAGATATATGAGTCTATTTTCAGGGAAAATTAACGGAACTTGATTTGGAGTTTCGTAGCTCCAGTTATAAATGATTTAGTGACTGTTGCTCAGGAAGACAACTTGCAGTGAAATTATGATTATGTGGTAAACGTTGACAAATTTGTTAATGAGTTGCTTATTGATTTCTTATAAGCTTACTCTGATCTGTAGGTGTGATTGGCCGAATATTGTAAGGGGTTAATACATAGTTCGTATTTGAATAGTTAGATTAACGTGTTAGTAATCCAATTATAGGCAGTTCGTGTGTGGATCTCGTCAGCATATCGTCGCAAACAGGTGTGTAACTAACACCCTCTTATAGACTAGATCGGCACAAGCCGAAATGTCGAAAAGCTGGTATTTTGAGATCTTGCGAGTGTGTGAATGCTCATGAGATTAATAGTTTGATGTATATGGTAAATTAAAGTGATAAGACTGCAGAGTGCGCGATTCTGTGCATTTTGATATTTTTGGGCTTAATGGGCCAAAAACGGGATAATGGGCCAACGGGCCCAAATTGGTAAGAAAACGCGGTAAGTGTTTCTGATCGTACGTAAATGGCTATGTTATGTATGAAAACCTTAAGAATAGTTAAATTACTTGAATACCCCTATGTATGCAAAATTACCATTATACCCCTAGGGTTACTTTTGACTGAAAAGCATGACGATCTAATTCTGTATGATGTATGCCATGATTATATATCTATTGCATGGGGACTTAGGTTATACTATGGAGGAAGCGTCCTGGTGGCTATGCCACAATTATCTGATCTGGTGGCTCTGCCACAATATCTGTATCTGGTGACTTCGTCACAATATCTGGCAGCCTCGCTGTGATTTCTGTGGTGTGTAGCGGTTGGGTGGGTCGAGTAGTCTCCCCACATGGTGTAAGGCTGGTACGGGGGTGTTATGGATGAATTTGGGTTGGGTTTCTGCATAAACATGTAATACCTGTTCTGTTATGGGCCTATGGGCTTCATTCTGAAATCTGTTCTGGGCTAAGGCCAACTTATTCTGTTTCTGTGGTTTGAGCTGATATAGGCTATGGTTGGGTTAATTTACACACTGAGTTTCCCCAAACTCATCCCTTTTATTTTTATCCACGCAGGTAATCCCCAACCATAGTGGGCTTGGAGTTGTGAGGGAATTCGGAGTGGCCACCCATTCTGAAAGTTTGATTTTCTTCTGGTGAACTGGACATCCTTTTATTTACGTTGAAGTTTTGGGTTTTTAAATATAATAAGGCCGCTTAATTATTTTTGATGGTTTTAATATGTATTACTAAGATAGGTATTACTTATTTTAACTATTGAAATTGGATAGCTTTAGGGCGCATTTTCAAAAACAACAATTGATTTCAAAATAACACGACAACAAGCAAAGCTTCCGCAATGAAAGTATTTTTCAAAATTAATCACTTTTCCTAAAAATGACTTAATCAAATCGGTTTCCTAGAAATATCCATGACGTTAAGGTGTGGCAATGGCGGTATGCATGTCTAGAATTGGATCTGAAGGGAGCTTGGTACTTAAGCAGTCCGATGGACTCACCACCTCTTTTTCGGTTTCTTACTTGGTGCACAGCTTCCATGCACTTTAACCTATAATGAAATTATCTTTTAAAACACTAAGTAAGTTTTTCTGGATCAAAAATATAAAATGTTTTGAACGTTTCGATGTGGCATGTCGGATCCGGTCATAACGTCTGGGTCGGGTTTGGGGTGTTACATATGCAGTGTTTTTTAATTTGTTTGTGTATAGTTGTTGGTAGGGCTGGTCACATGCTGTTGACTATTTTTTAATATGCATGCAGTATTTTCTAATCTATTTGTGTATGATTGTTGGTGGGGATGGTCACATGCTGTTGACTATTTTTTAATATGCATGCAGTGATTTTTTTTAAGTGTGTGTGTATGTGTGATTGTTGGTGGGGTTGGACACAATGTTGTTTTAGTAACTATTTTTTAATATTGTTTTGGTGACTATTTTTTAGGTGTGTTCCATCACATGCTGTTGGGGACAGGTATCAGGTTGAATGTGGTCCAGGCAGTTAGCATATGGTGGACTTAGTAGAGAATCCTTGCTCCTGTAGGAATTGGGATATCATTGGCATCCCTTGCATTCATGCACTGGCTGTCATTTATGTAAATGATGAGTTCCCAAATACCTATGTACAAATCTGGTACACTAAGCAAACCCACCTTCACATTTACTCCAACTTCATAATGCTAGTAAGTGGTCTTAAACAATGGGTGTCTGTGCCAAACATGCTCCAATACAGCCTCCTACACTAAGAAAGCCACTTGACAGACCTACTAAGGTGAGAAGGAAAGAACCTAATGAACCACAAACAATAGAAAGGTTGAGCAAGAGAGGGGTTGACATGAAGTGCAGTAAATGCAACAAAATAGGCCACAATAAGAGGAGTTGCAAAGGGGAAGTTGGCCAAAACATTCCAGTAAGTCATCTGCCTTTACTTATTATATTACTTAAATTATGAATTTGGTTCGCGGATTTCACTTGTTCCTATAGGTTAAAAGACACAAACTTAGTGTTCACAACCAAGTGGTTGCCCCAACTCAGTAACAGGCTACTCCAAATCAACAAGAGAGTACCCTAACTCAGCAGGAGGTTGCCCCAACTCAGTCACAAACTGCTCGAACTCATCAACAATCTACCCCAACTCACCAAAAAGATGTTGCCCCCCAAAAAAAGCTCTTATTCAAAAGGAAACCAACCACTATTAGATGGATGCCTTCTACTTTAGAGTCATTTATGATAGACTAATGATGACATTATGAACATTTAACGTTTTGAAATTATGTAAATTTGTCTATGCCTGGTACTAATTTATTAACCTAGGCAGATTACTTTTTGTAAATTTTTCTATGATTGCTACTGTTATCTAAACCTAGCCATATAGTCACTTAAATTTTCTGTAAATTTGCCTACAATTCACATTTTTTTCAATTGTGTTGAATTGTAGGCAAATTTGACAATAATTTGCCCTTCCTTCCTTTTGTAAGCAGTTTGACATTTGTCCTTAATATATGAGCATTGATCCATCCAATTTGGAAATGAAGTCAAATGTGTGAGAATTGAGAAATAAAAATGTTTCTCTTCTTTTTTTTTTTCATATGTTTTATCTCTTGTAACATATGAGCATTGAGAAATACAAATGAAAGGAAATGAAGATTAAACATTCTTTCAAGTCTTTCAACTTTGAAATGAAATCAAATATTACAAAACAACTTTCTAACCACATATTCTCCCATTTCAAGTCTTCCAACTTTGAAGTTTGTAAGCAACAACAACATAGCTAGTTAGCCATGTATACCAGTAGTATACTAGCAACCATGAATGAATAACAAAACATTATACCAGCACCAACATTACAAAACATTAGTTGGTTTCAGTGCTAACAACAATATAAGCTAATTTAGGGTTTAAAAAATAACGACACAATTACAAATACAAGTTCCAAAAACCATGTTTTTCTCTCCCCCTACTTGAATCCTCCAATGTCCTCACTTTTTTCAGAAGACCCAACAACACAATTCGTGAATGAGGTGTCAATGGTGGATCAAATCAGGTGAAAAAATGACATAGTTTTCAAAACCCACTTCCAAATTTCTTACACCCAAAAAACCTCCTACATGTGTTGTCATTAGACCAAGACATGTTTAATTTGGATGAGTTTCCATAATAGCACACCAGAATCACTCCAGGCATCTCCATTTTTTCTCTTCTCCTTTTTCTTCTCCTCCTCCTCTTATTCTTCTTCTTCTTTTTCTCTTATTATTCTACTGCTCAAACCCTAAATAGTTGCTAATATGGTTGTTTAAATTAGTGCTAACTGGCCAGCTAGACTGTTAATGACACCAAGCAAGTCGTCATCTACCATGTCACTTTGTCATTATTTTTGTAACGGAAAATGGAAAAAAGGACTGTTTTGTCATTTTCAAAAGTTGAGTAACTGAAATGAAACCTAAGTGACTATTTTGTCAACTACCCCGAAGTTGAGTAACTGTTGATGCAATTTACCCTATAATAAATAATGAAACTAATAATATTAGTCATTTAATAAAATGGTATATTAGTCATTTCTTAACTGAGTTGGTCCCCTTAACCAACTCAATTAGAGGTTTTATTAATAATGAGAGAAAACATTTTATGTTAAAAGTTAAAATTTTTTTTAAAGTTTACTTAAATTTTTTTTAAAGTTTACTCAAGAATTATTATTTATGTAGTGATAAAGAATTTGTTTATAAATTTATTAAATATAAGTTCAATCCCTAAACATGTTAAATTTTATTTTATTTTTATTTAAAAATTACATAAAAATATAAAAAATAAAACAAAAGGGTCATCAAAATTATAATAGTAATCATTTAATAAAAAAATATATTAACCATTTCTTAATTGAATTGATACTCGATTAATCCATAACATCAACTCTAAAATTATTATTGAAGTGGTGAATCCATCAAAGTTTGAAGATCAGAAAGAATGAGTAAGTAATTCTCAAGGAACTATGCATAGAAAACGAAAGTTTTCCCAAGGAAATTAAAGTCATCGATGGGTATTCACTTTATATTTCAAAGACGAGACAGCACTAATATAGCAATAAATTTAAATTGTTGCAATGTCAAACAATCCTGGAAATAAGAAACTTCCCAAGACTTGCATTCATACTTCTGTTGCCACAAATGAAGCGTGTCTAGAATTGGTAGAAAAGTATATTCCAAATTAAAAAATATTTGTAATTAATTAATATAAGCACATACTCATAGAAAACTTAGCATTTTTTTTATAATCCAAAGTATTTTTATCTATTTTACAATATAAAATTAATTTTCTTTGTGTTAGAAATAATATTTAGATAAAGTTTTTTCTACAATTATGACTTCATGACTCGAACAGGGCAGAGAGAAGGGTAGACTATATGGCCTTACCTAGACTTGTTCATGATAGCCTAGCCTAAAAGCCAGCTTAAAATGTGGGAGGGTTTAGGTAAAAATAGAGGTTCGAAAAATAGACTTGGACAAAAAAATAAGGTCCGTTTAAAAAATAGGTCGGGCCTCGGGTAAGATATTTTTGGCCTGGGCTCGGCCCAAATTCACTAAAGGATAATTTTTTTTATTTTTAATATTATTTTCTCCCTATTTTGCTACCATTTTACTATTATGTTGCTACTATTTTGTTGTTATTGTTTGGATATTGTATAAAACTTATTTTATTGTTTAATTTATTATTATTTTAAAGATATTTGTTAATTTATTATTATTTTAATGGCATTTGCTTGTTAAGTTGTATCTATGTTATTTATTTTCAATTTTTTAGAAAATATTTATTTTGATTTTTTAGTATTTTTAATGTATTATATATTTTTTAAAATTATATAAAAATAATATAAAAATTAATATGGGCGGGCCGGGTCAAGCTCAGGCTCAGGTTTTAATATTTTTATCCGAGTCGAGCTTGGGTAAAAGTTTAGGCCCATTTTTGGGCCTGACCTAGGCCTAGTAAATGAGCCTAAATTTTTAGTTGAGCCGGTCCGGCCCATGCATACCTCTAGCCTTGCCTCCTAAAAAAAAAAGAAAAATTGTTTTGGTCAATGAAAATAATTGCATTTTGAGCCCCATATTTTTTATTATTTTTTGCCCCTAATTCAGTTTTCTTCCCCCCCCCCCCAAAAGCACATATTTGATGGATGCTTTGGAAATAAACCAATTGGCTAGGGTTTACGAAATTTTCCTTGCATTTTTTCAAAAGTCTATGGGGATAAAAAGATTATGTTTTCGACTTTTATCTCAAAAATTTTATATAATTAATAAGTATTGAGTGTAGTAGTAAAACATATTATATTTATAAAGAGAAAATTGAAATTCAAACTCTAAAAATAACATTATTGAAAGAAACAACTATAAATAATAAAATCATTAATCTTTATACAAAACTTTAATTCCAAAAACAAATTAACCCTCATTAATTAAATGGTTTTATGTTATTAAAAATAAAATTTTAGATGATTTAACATAATTTTATTTTTGAAAAGTATAGAATTATCGAATTTCTATAAAATAATATAATAGCAATTCCTCATTAATTGATTTTAATTTAAAGGTAATTTTATAATCTATATCATATAATATAATATTACAAGGGTTTTAGGTTTTTAGCGTGTTCAAAATTTAAAATTTTGACATGTGGCAAGGAAAAATGTAAGTGTTTATGAGGGGAAAATTGCAACAAAAACCATTTCTCCTTTTTTGTTTAATTTTAAGTAATTGGTCTTTCCCATTTGCGGCCTTTTTATATATATAATATAAAAATATCTAAAATGGTACATCACCCCAATTAATTATGAGAATGGGGTGTTTCGGGTGGTAGAGGGTGGTGCACCCTAGGTTCTGATACAAACAACTGATAGTTAAAAAAATAATTGTTTAATGGTGCAATCTTGTTGATAGGCAACACCAAATTATTTTTCCCATATGGTTTCAATACGTGAGTTAAATATGAGTTTGAGTGATAGTGTCCATGGGAAAGGTTGCACCAATAAGTTTGAATGGCGGTGCCCATGAAAAAGACGACACCATTTGTTATCTTATTGTTTAGAAAGAATTGAATAAATTCCCATAGTAACCAATCATCCAAATTTATATAATCATGTTATTGATATCATCATGATTCATGATGAATCATTGTGTCTATTCAAAAGTTAAAAAACTAGAATTCTTAATTATCGATGTATATATAAACATAACCTCATGCATAGTTAAAGTTTTTGAACTGACCCACACGCAAATAGCATCTAATATTGTTGTATATATTACTGGAAATTTGAAGACCAAAACTGCTGTTTATTTACATATAGACACAAATTACCTTCAATGGAAGCTCCTCAAAGCATTGCTCCACGCTTACTTTCGTTTTAGCACTGCATTCAAAAAACATGGATTCAACAGGATAACAATTGGTGCTGCGTTTCTCATGGGAACCACTATCCAAACTCATTGGTGCCGCCTTTTTCATGGGCAGTATTGCCTAAACTTATATTTAATCTATGTATTTTAACCATATGGGAAAAATATTTTGGTGCTGCTTATCAATAAAGTTACACCATTAAAAAAATTGTAAGTTACACCATTAAAAAAATTGTTTTGTTTTTGTTTTTTTTTTTAAACTGACAACTGTTTGTGTCAGAACTTAGGGGTGGTATCACCACCCCAAACACCCCATTCCCGTAATTATTCGGGGTGGTGTACCATTTTAGATATTTTTATATTTTTATATTATATATGTAAAAAAATTTAATTTGTTTTTATACAATAATTCAACTTATAATTTTACATAATAACTCACGGTAATTTTAAAATCTTTTAAAAAAATAAATTTAAGTTTATTACTTTTTTTATAAATTAAATATAAAATTAAAATAGATTAAAATATTTATATTTTAAAAATAATTTGAAAATATTTTTATTTAAATTTAATATAATACCATATCATGATTTTAAAATTAAACTTATATATTAAAAACAATAACATTAAATTATAAATACTGACTAATCCCACTCCATTTCACCATCCTGATTTAACCTAATTTTTACAGCTTAATTTAGGTTTATAATTCAATTAAAAATACCCACTACCAACCATTTCACCATCTAAGATCACTGTCATCAATCCCAACATTGATTAATCCAACTTTTCTTCACATTTTTTTTTCTTTCTATTTCCATCTAACTTATTCCCACATTATCATCCACGGAATCCCTCTCATATCATTACTTTCTTCTTAGCTTTAACCATTTTTTTCCTCCTTTCCAAGCTCCAATTTTTGCTTCAGCAAGCATCTTTACTTTTCTATTAACCAATTTAACTATGATTTGTCATATTTTATTAATTCTTAGTTTCTCACTACCAACACTAGATTTGAGTTTATTTTAAAACATTGGTTTTATTATTTTAATCTACAATCTTTATATATTTAAAATTTAGTATAAATTACATCATTAGTCACTAAATTATGGGTAAATTCTCGTTTTAATCACTTAACTAAAAAAAAGTTACAATTTTTTTTGTTGAACTATTTAAAAAGTTTTATTGAAGTCACTGGACTGTTAAAATCGATATTATATGGCTTTCTTTGTTCGCACTGTTTGGACTAATCAAAAGCTCTCTTTCCTCTTCGTTTCTACAGTTCGATTTTTTTTATGAAATAGCTTTGAATGTCATGAATTTGCAAACCAAAATTCAAACAACTTTTCTCATTGATCCCTAACACTAATCGATAGATCGACTTAGATCTAAGATATGTTTTTATGCTCGTCGATGAGTACTGATTCACTGTGCCAATCATTGAATCGTCACTTGGAGCTTGTTCGCGAAATTTTTAAAAAAAATAAAACTTAACATCCCAATTATTTAAATAAAACTTTTGAATAGTTTAGTGTCTTAAATGAAAATTTTTGAACAATTCAATGATCAAATTGTAACTTTTTTAGTTAAGTGACTGTAGAAGCCCAAATTGCCCGGGCTCGATTTCATCAAAACCCAACCGAACCTCTAAACCCACTAAAACCCTTAACCCATGACCCATTTACATCTACCCAAACCCATTACAAAACCCAAATATTAAACCCAATTCAAAAGCCCATTAAGCCCCCCCCCAAAAAATCTAACCAAAAAAAAAAGAAGAAAAAAGAAAAACCTAACCCCCCAAAAAAAACTAAGAAACCCTAGCCACCTAACCACTTTCCCACTTGCCCCATTTTTCCTCCCATTTTTTATATCCATTGTCTACCACCACCACCTACAAAATAGAAAAAGAAATAATAGAAAATCATGTAAAAGATGGCTATAAAAAGCCATTCAAAAATCATGTAAAAGAGGAGGGGGATTTTACAAAGATTGAAAAAAAAAACACAAAAATCTCTTCAAATTTTGAACACAAAAGAAACATCAATAAAAAGGTTACATCTTTTTCTTTTTTCCTCTTCTTTCGAATCTTTTTTTTTCTTTTTTTTGTGTTGTTTTTTTTTCTTTCTTTATATATACATATATTGTTAAAAAAATTTTACATTTTCCGGCCACCGTGGGCAGTGGCTGGCGGTGGCCGACGACGGGCGGCGATCGACGATCGACCAGTGACCGACCCCCCTTGGCCGGATTTCCTTTCCCCCCTCCCTTCTCTCTTCTTTCCCCCTTCTTTTTTTTAGGTATTTTATATATATTATGTATATATTTTTTAATGCCATTAGTTATATATTTCTTATGTATATATTCTTAAATACTATAATATACATATATATATTAAATACCATATTGTGTATATATTATTATTACAAATTATTACTATTGCTAGTATTATTATAACTATTATTATATTAGTGTATATTTTATGTACATATGTATATATATATTTTTGCACATATCATTATTTTATATTATTGTTGTAAATTTTTTATGTATATATTTTTTATGTACGTTTCCTAATATTTTCTTTTATTGTAGATATTATTATTACATACTTTTATTATATGCATATATATATATGTATTTTTATGTACATATTATTATTTTATATTATTATTACCAAATATATCATTTTTCCTATTTTATTATTAGTACATGATTTGTTTTTATTTTGTAAATATCATTATTATTGTTATTCTAATATTCTAGTATTCCATGTTAATATTTTTCATTAATGATATCATTTTTTTGCGTCCTTTATCTATTTTTAATTTCTCACTTTAGGAATATTTTTTCTCATGTTTTAATTAATTTCAAAAATAAGGCAATGTACCGATTTGATATTAAGCCATCGATTTCATCGCTATGTTGGGTGAAATTCGTCGGCTTGTGTTAAAAAATGGGACACCCTTTCTAAAAAAAAATCGAAAACTAAAAATTCTCATTTTTCAATTGGATCACGATTAAATATTATATTGAACTCGTATTTTTGAAAATCAAGTCAACAAATGTTTATGAGATACCAATTTTGGGCGTCGCGAGGGTGCTAATACCTTCCTCGCGCGTAACTGACTCCCGAACCCCAATTTTTCTCTGAACTTTCACGTAGACCTAAATTTGGCCTTCCTTTTGTTTTAAAATAATTTTATTAGGTGTCCGACCACACCTATAAAAAAAGGATCGGTGGCGACTCCCTTTGCTAATAAAATCAAAAGTTGGTTTTCAAATGTTTAATAAATCGCCACAATTAGCGACCAAGCGAAACTAAATTTTTTTTACGTCGCTACAGCTGGCGACTCCACTGGGGACCTCCATTTTTGAGAGTCGAGTTGAATTAAACGCGTGTTGTCAAAATTTTCAAATTTCCGTGTTCAAATTGATATTTAATCATGATCCTTAAGTTTTGTTTTCGAAAAAATCATACATACGTATCTCCTAATTTGTTTTATCTTTCGTTTTAGTTTTGTAGTTTTAAAATAAATGGAAGGATTGCAAGTTTCTCCCACACACCGTGCACTTGCATTTTGCATAACATAAGCTCTCTACCCGGGCTCTGTCCGTTTAAGTGAAAGTAAACGCTATGCCTTCGTGAGTTAACTCGTCCCTCCGCACAGGCTAGTGAATACTTTCGGGTTACATATGACTTATGCTTTCGTGAGTTAACTTGTCCCTCCGCATAGGCATAAGTAAATGTAATCCCCCGAATTGAACTCGTGAGCCTGTGATAGGTTATGACCGAGACTTCATGCTAATCTTAGCAGATGGTAGTACGAGCAATTCGAGTACTTGTCTAGAACCAAAACCGCATATAGTGAACCATACGAGCCACCCAACTAGAGCCATGCTGAACCTCCGCTCGTTTAGTAGTCACCGAAATAAGTACACGGGAAAAGCACATCTTACCTTCTATTTCTTTTACATTTGTGCTTTCTAAGCAAGGGAATCGAGTCCACTAGACCAAGTAGCTTAATTTGTTAGATTTTCCACAGTTTTTCTCTATTTATATGTGTTGCGCTAACCAAGGTCGTTTGTCTGTATTTTTATTTTTCATCATGCATCGAAGGCATCTTGTTAGGAAGGTGTTGATTAGAGATTGGTTGCCAAAAACGGGTTTCTAATGGAGGAGTCAATTATACGAGTGACCGAAATGTTGTGTAATACTCCTTTGATTAAGGAAATGCCTAAATAGGGGCTATCTTGAAATTAACACCAAATTTTTGCATATTCATTCATGACTGACATTCATTTGACATTCATGCATTCATTCATACATTGCATATCCCATACTCGGTCGCTGAAGATAAAATATATAATTCGCAGTTGTAATACCACAAGACTGGAACCACGTCATCCGTATAAAACGCGCCGACAAGCTAGAGTAATGGAGGCTGAATTCAATGAGAGAATTGAAAGGATGGAAAGGGCTCAAAAGGAATTACAAGAGCAACTGGCCAAATCGCAACAAGAAACGAGAGACCTAATAGTGAGATCTCAAGAGGAATCACTCGAGCAAAGAGATCAGATGGCCAAAATGATAGAGATGATGACAACTTTGGTCAAAGGAAAAGGACCCGTGCAGAACCCCGATGTTATGGAACCTCAGTCAAGAATTCACCACGATCAGGATCCACTCTATCCCCCCGGGATTCACTCCACCACCCGCATATACAACACAAAGAGGGTATACTCAAGGGGAACCCACAGTCTTGGAACAACGACCTATGCCACCTGCTCCACCCACTAATCTGGGGCAAGGAATATTCGTGTCGAACCTAGGGGCAAGCCCTGTTGATCTACTAGTTCCAGATCTGGACGACCCAGCAGAGGTAGCCAAGTTGAAATTGGATAATCATGATGCAAAATATAGAAGTCTAAAGGAAAGACTCAAAGCAATAGAAGGCACTGAAGTCTTCTTCGCACTAGGTGCCAAAGAACTTAGTTTGGAACCTGATCTAATCTTGCCTCCGAAATTCAAGGCGCCTGATTTTGAAAAGTATGATGGGACAAGGTGCCCAAAAGCACATCTCATCATGTTCTATCGAAAAATGACCGGTTATTTGAACAAGGATAAGCTACTTATACATTGCTTTCAAGATAGTCTAACAGGGTCAGCTCTTCGGTGGTACAACCAACTCAGTAGAGAAAAGATTCGATCCTGGAAGGACTTGGCGTCAGCATTTTGCGAGCAGTACAAGCATGTGTCGGATATGGTGCCAGACCGGATGACCTTGCAAATGATGGAGAAAAAGCCATCAGAAACCTTCAGACAGTATGCGCAGAGATGGAGAGACGTCTCGGCCCAAGTGGAACCCCCACTAACAAAAACGGAGATAACCGTTCTCTTTATCAACACCTTAAAGGCGCCATTTTATGACAAATTAGTGGGAAGTGCCACGAAAGAGTTTGCGGATATTGTAATATCTGGCGAGCTCATAGAGAATGCCGTCAAGAGCGGTAGAATAGAAGGCTCAGAAGGTTCAAAAAGGGCAGCACCTATGAAGAAGAAAGAACCAGAAGCCCACATGGTGGGAATAGGAAGTCGTTATGCCTCTAATCCATATCCGAACCAACACCGACCTCGAAATTATCCACCTCTAAATTTCTATTATCCCCCTCAAAACCCTTATTACCAAGCACCACCTTCTTCCTATCCCGTTTACGCCACGAACAACCAAAGACCCATCACCTCATTCCCACAAAACACTATACCCGCTCAAAGCCAACCCAGAAATGAACCAAAACCAGCAAGGCTCAATCCCGAGAGACAGTAATTCACCCCTATTCTTATGTCGTACGGGGAACTGTACCCAAAACTTCTGGAGAAGCAATTAATATCTCCCCATTACATGGCACCCCTTAAACCTCCATACCCGAAATGGTACGATCCAAATGCTAGTTGTGCATACCATGCTGGGAACCAGGGGCACTCTACGGAAAACTGCCTGGCCTTCAAAAGGAGAGTTTAAGGACTTATCAATGCGGGTATTCTGCGATTTGATGGCACTGGCGGTACATCCGGGAACCCATTCCCAAACCACGCCAAAAGGAATGTGAGCGCAGTAGGAGAGGAGGACAAACGAAAAAGTAGAAGACAGGTTTCTGAAATAAGAACACCTCTACAAAAAATCTGGGAGGTGCTAGTTGAAAAGGGTTCGCTTTGTCATCTTAACAGAGTATTCGAGGGAAGGAATACAAAAGATCCAAGTTTTTGCGAATTCCATAGTATTGAGGGGCACGATATCCAATCCTGCGAAGAGTTCAGGAGATTACTGCAAAATATGATGGACAATAAGGAGATTGGGATTTTTTATAAAGGCGAAGAGGCCAATGAGAAAGAAGTATGTACCTCCGACAATTAATCGTCAAATTGTCCGTATAGCGCCGACCGACCGTTAATAATTTATTATGACGCGAAGAAGGAACCAGTGAAACCAAATGTGATAATCGAGGTACCATCTCCTTTCCCCTACAAGGACAATAAAGCAGTACCATGGAAATATGACGTTAATATTGTCACACCTGAAGATGAAAAACCCAAAGCCATGACTGGAAGCGTTGGGGAAGTAGGTCATTTCACTCGTAGCGGAAGATGTTATTCAAAAGAGGTCGAATCAGTAAAGAATAGTGACTTGAAATAGAAAGGAAAAGCACCGATGCATGTGACTGAAGATGAGTATGAAACTGTGCCTGAACAAGAAGCTAAAAAGCCTGTGGACGAGGAAGAAGCACAGGAATTTTTAAAATTTATCAAGCACAGTGAGTACAACGTGGTAGAACAATTGAGTAAGCAGCCAGCACGAATCTCGGTATTATCTTTGCTGTTGAATTCAGAACCACACCGGAACGCTCTGCTGAAAGTGTTAAATCAAGCTTATGTGGCAAACAATGTATCCGTTGAAAAACTGGATAGGTGGGTGAACAACTTAAATGTGGATAATTTCATTTCTTTTAATGATGATGAAATACCGCCCAATGGTAGAGGCTCAGTGAAAGCATTGCATATCACAACCCGTTGTAAGGGCTATATAATACCGAATGTGCTCATCGACAATGGATTGACACTCAATGTCATGCCTTTAGCCACACTTTCTAGGATTCCGATGGATTTGTCCTATCTAAGGCCTTGTTATTCTACAATAAGGGCATTCGATGGAATAAGACGAGAAGTTATGGGAAAAATTGAGATCCCTTTAGAAGTGGGTCCCTACATATACGATGTTGAGTTTCAAGTCATGGACATTACACCATCATACAATTGTCTCTTGGGAAGACCTTGGATCCATTCTGCTGGAGCAGTCCCATCATCCCTCCATCAAAAGGTGAACTTTATCATGGATGGCTGTTTGGTCACTGTCAAGGGAGAAGAAGACATTGTAGCATCTATTTCTGCTGACGCACCATATATTGAAGTGAGTAAAGACGCTCTGGAATGTTCCTTTCGATCTCTTGAATTTGTCAATGCCACATTCGTCGCTGAGGGAAACAAAATTCCCGAGCCAAAACTGTCGAGAAATACCAAGATGGGTGTCAAGTTGACTATAGGAAATGGAGCCCGAGCAAGGAAAGGTTTGGGAAGGTACCTGCAAGGAATAGTCAGGGCTCTAAAGCCAGTACATCACAAGGCCCGATACGGTTTGGGGTTATATCCGGACATGCGTCAAAGGAGAAAGCAGTGGAAAAAAAGATCAAGAGAGAAGGATTACGAGAACTTTGGGCCGAGAAGTAGAATGGGAGCCCATAATATACCCTCCTTTGTCAAAAACATTTACATCTGCGGGAATGATATACCCCAGACAGGATAATATACAAAGCACGCTGTTTTTAATTGAAAGAGGTCTTCAGAATGTCAGTATAAATGTCATTGACAAAGGAAGAGAGGCTATTAAAGATGTTTCAACGATACGCCATTGTCCTCCTGGTTTCATGTTGAACAATTGAACTGTCGAGGACTTTCTTGTAGTTTATAAGTCTTCAGAGTAATGCTCAAACATTAACCCTCTATTGTGTCCTTAGATATAATAGAACTCTTTTGTAAGAGCTTGCATTCACTCTTTATCATTTAAATGAATATCAATGAAGATGCATTTTATCACGATCTTTCGCATTATCACTAATTTCATAATCATCTCCTCATTTCATAGCCTATCTATACATTTGCCTCATACCATGCCATAACATTTCGTTTGTTAGTTCCAATACTTGGATGCCCCTCTATAGTTTCCTTTTCCATTCAACTTTTAGGTGCTCAGATATCAATGACATGAACAAACCCGTTACGAGTCCTGAAATCGATTTTGAGAAGGCTGTTTGTTTAGGAGAATTCGAAGCCGAAGAAAATGCTGAAGACTATGTCTCGTCTCCTGACTTGCTAAGAATGGTGGAACAAGAGGATAAACAGATTTTGCCTCATCAAGAATCTGTTGAAACAATAAATCTGGGAACTGAAGAAAGGAAGCAAGAAGTGAAGATTGGGACTTCTATTTCATGGGGCACTAGGCATAATTTGATTGCTTTGCTCCGCGAGTAAAAAGATGTATCCGCATGGTCATATCAGGACATGCCAGGATTGGATGAAGATGTAGCGGTCCATAAGCTCCCATTAAAGCCAGAATGCAAGCCCATTCAACAAAAACTAAGACGGATGAGGCCTGAGATGTTGTTGAAGCTAAAAGAGGAAGTCAAGAAGCAATTTGATGCTGGTTTCCTACAAGCCTCCAAATATCCAGAATGAGTGGCTAACATAGTCCCGGTGCCAAATAAAGACGGTAAAGTACGAATGTGCGTGGATTATCGTGACCTGAATCGAGCAAGTCCTAAAGATAATTTTCCCTTACCACACATTGATACGTTGATGGATAACACAGCAAAACATTCATTGTTTTCTTTCATGGACGAATTCTCGGGGTATAATCAGATCAAGATGGCCTCTGAGGATATGGAAAAAACTACCTTCGTAACAATGTGGGGAATATTCTGCTACAAGGTGATGCCATTTGGGTTAAAGAATACTGGGGCAACATATCAGAAGGCTATGGTGACGTTATTCCATGACATGATGCATAAAGAAGTAGAGGTATACGTCGACGATATGATTGCTAAATCCCGAGGGGAAGAAGAGCATGTAGTGAACCTGAAGAAATTGTTCGACAGACTGAGAAAGTTCCAGCTAAAGCTCAATCCGGCCAAATGTACGTTTGGGGCTACCTCGGGAAAATTGCTGGGCTTCATTGTCAGTGAAAGAGGTATCGAGGTTGATCCGGAGAAAATAAAAGCTATTCAAGAGTTACCACCTCCACGCACACAAAAGGAAGTCAGAGGATTTTTAGGGAGATTAAACTACATCGCCTGATTCATCGCTCAACTTACCAACCGATGCGGCCCAATTTTTTGGCTTCTTTGAAAACATAACCCGGGAGAATGGAATGAGGAATGCCAGGTGGCTTTTGATAAGATAAAACAATATTTGTCTAGTCCTCCAGTACTAGTACCGCCAACTCCGGGAAGACCATTAATTTTGTATCTGACAGTGTTCGAAAATTCAATGGGTTGCGTACTGGGGCAACATGACGAGTCAGGAAAGAAAGAAAAGGCGATCTACTACCTCAGTAAAAAGTTCACTGAATATGAGGCAAAGTATTCATCCATTGAAAAATATTGTTGCGCTCTGGTTTGGGTAGCTCGGAGACTCATGCAATACATGTTGTATCATACGACATGGTTAATTTCAAAGCTAGATCCAATAAAGTACATGATGGAATCACCTGCACTCTCAGGAAGAATGGCACGGTGGCAGATCTTACTATCAGAGTACGACATCGTCTATGTGAGTCAAAAGTCAATAAAAGGAAGCGCAATAGCTGACTTTTTGGCGACCCGAACAATGGATGAATATGAGCCATTGAGATTTGGATTCCCGGACGAAGATTTGATGTGCATTATAGAAAAAGAATGCGAATCACCAAAAGAGAAGTCATGGAAGATGAGCTTTGATGGTGCATCAAACGCATTGGGGCACGGGGTTGGAGCAGTCTTAGTATCACCAGAAGGGAACCATTACCCACTCACTGCCAGGTTGAACTTTTTCTGTACTAATAACATAGCGGAATATGAGGCATGTATCATGGGACTTCGTGCAGCTATTGAACGAAACGTCAAAACTTTAGAGGTATACGGAGACTCAGCCTTGGTGATTTACCAAATCCGTAGAGATTGGGAAGTGAGAGACTTGAAATTGATTAAGTACAGTAATTTAGTAGCTGAATTGATCAAAGAATTCAAAGAAATAACTTTTCATTACTTCCCACAAGAAGAAAACGAATTGGCTGATGCCCTGGCCAGCTTGGCTTCAATGTTCAAAGCAAGTAAAGAAGCAGAAATAATGCCCCTCAAAATGAGCATATACGAGGTCCCTGCACACTGTTGTAGCATTGAGAAAGAGGCAGACGGACGGCCATGGTTCCATGATATCTTAGAATATATCAAGAATCAAAGCTATCCCGAACAAGCAAATGAGAACGACAAAAGAACAATCAGAAGAATGGCAGCGGGATTTGTTCTTGATGGGGATATCCTATATAAAAGAGGAAAGGATCAAGTACTTTTGAGATGCGTGGATGATGTTGAAGCCAGAAAGATACTTGAAGATGTCCATGAAGGAATCTGTAGGACACATGCCAATGGTTTCAGTATGGCCAGAAAGATTATGAGACTCGGTTACTACTGGTTGACGATGGAAAGCGACTGCATTAGTTTTGCCAGAAAATGCCACAAATGTCAAATCTACGGCGATAAAATTCATGCAGCCCCTTCGCCCCTTCACGTCATGACTTCTCCGTGGCCTTTTTCTATGTGGGGCATGGATGTCATAGGGCCTATTTTCCCGAAAGCTTCTAATGGACATCGATTCATTTTTGTGGTCATTGATTACTTCACAAAATGGATAGAAGCCGCTTCGTTTGCCAATGTGACGAAGACTGCAGTTTGCAGGTTTTTGAAGAAGGAAATCATTTGTCGATATGGTTTGCCTGAAAGAATCATTTCAGATAACGCCATGAATCTGAATAACAAGATGATGAAGGAAGTATGCGAGCAATCCCAAATAAAGCATCATAACTCCTCGCCCTATCGCCCAAAGATGAATGGGGCTGTTGAAGTAGCCAATAAAAATATTAAGAGGATCCTTGGGAAAATGACTGAGACGTTTAAAGATTGGCACGAGAAGCTTCCATTTACTTTGTTTGCATATCGCACATCTGTACGAACATCTACGGGAGCAACTCCTTTCTCTCTGGTTTATGGAATGGAAGCTATGCTACCTATCGAGGTTGAGATCCCTTCTCTACGAGTCTTAATGGAATCAAAGTTAGAAGAAGCAGAATGGGTACAAGCTCGATATGATCAGCTGAACCTCATTGAAGAAAAGCGTCTCAGGGAAATTTGTCACGGGCAGATGTACCAAAAAAGAATGATAGCAGCCCATGACAAGAAGGTACGACCAAGAGAATTCCATGAAGGAGAACTCGTGCTGTAAAAAATTCTCCCAATACAAAAAGATCTGCGAGGGAAATGGGCACTAAACTGGGAAGGACCGTACATCGTAAAGAAGGCATTCTAAGGAGGAGCTTTGATCCTTACCGAGATGGATGGGAAAGAGTTGTCGAATCCAGTAAACTCAGATGCTGTGAAGAAATATTATGTTTAAGATGAAAACCCGAAAAGGGCATCTTAAAAAAAAAAGGATCAAGACGAAAACCCGAAAAGGGCGTCTTGATTAGTACAAAAAGATTTGGATGAAAACCCGAGAGGGCGTCCTAATGAAACAAACCTGGCGATCGAACGATAGGTCAAGCAGTGAGGCTACAGTATTTGAAGCATTTCTGAAAGCTCGAAATCTTCTACGCAAGAAGCCGCGCTCGAAAAGATTTTTGATTGAGGAACGAGGAAGAGTTCATGTGTTGAATATCTAGAGCATTTGTATCCGTTGAATACGATCCTTTCTTTCTTTTTGACATTTTTTACTCTCATTGGTTAACTTGCTTTGTTTGCCACATTTGAAATAGATGAATATGAAATATCATTTTTGTCCCTATCTGACCTTTTTCATGCATCTCATTATGTGTTTATTTACATGATAAATGGTGAAATGACATACTCTAAACAAAAGAAATGTTAAGCATTACCTAGATGAAAATTTGATAAGCACAAGAGTCTCAAAGTAAGAACAAAGTTCAATCGGGGGCAGAAGAGTGATATCTGAGAAACGTCAATTACTCATGAAGCTTGAAGACAGGTATAAAGCCTGAAGAGAAAGTCGAGAATCAAAGCAATGAACACAGATCCTCAACAATCGTGGCTAAATGGACATCCGACAAACATGCTTAAGGAACACTGCATAATCATGTAGGCATAAAAGCATTTAAGACAAACATGTGCATATCATGATAACATCATACATGGCATATATAGGTACCCTAGCAGAGCAAGAAATCTTGAATGAGAGTCGCACTGAATCAAAGGAAAAGACACCCGAGTTCTACCAAAGGACAGGTTTTGGTATTTTGATGTTTTTAATTCATGCTTTTCAAGGAAATCAACTCATATTGCGAGAGATGAGTTGAGCCTCAAGAAACGTTGAGGTATTTTTAATTTTTGTTTTCAAAATCAACTCTTATTGCGAGAAGTGAGTTGAGCCTCGGGGCACGCTGAGGTATTTTTAGTTTATGTTTTAAATTGACTCATATTGCGAGAGGTGAGTTAAGCCTTTTAATTTTTGTTTTTCAAAATCAACTCATATTGCTAGAGGTGAGTTGAGCCTCGGGGTACGCTGAGGTATTTTCAATTTTTGTGTTTTAATTTCAACTCATATTGCGAGAGGTGAGTTGAGCCTCAGGTCACGCTGAGGTATTTTCAATTTCTGTTTTCAATTTACGTTGTTCAAGAATCAACTCATATTGCGAGAGGTGGGTTGAACCTTTTAATTTCTACTTTTTCAAAATCAGCTCATATTGCGAGAGGTGAGTTGAGCCTTAGGTCACGCTGAGGTATTTTCAATTTTTGTTTTCAATTCACATTGTTCAAGAATCAACTCATATTGCGAGAGGTGGGTTGAACCTTTTAATTTCTACTTTTTCAAAATCAGCTCATATTGCGAGAGGTGAGTTGAGCCTCAGGTCACGCTGAGGTATTTTCAATTTCTGTTTTCAATTTACGTTGTTCAAAAATCAACTCATATTGCGAGAGGTGGGTTGAACCTTTTAATTTCTACTTTTTCAAAATCAGCTCATATTGCGAGAGGTGAGTTGAGCCTCGGGACACGCTGAGGTATTGTCAATTTTCTATATGTTCAACTCATATTGCGAGAGGTGAGCTGAGCCTCAGGACGCGCTAAGGTATTTTTAAGAAAATCAACTCATATTGCGAGAGGTGAGTTGAGCCTCAAGACACGCTGAGGTAATTTCAATTTCTGTTGTCAAAAAAATCAACTCATATTGCGAGAGATGAGTTGAGCCTCGGGACACGCTGAGGTAATTTCAATTTCTGTTTTCAAAATTCAACTCATATTGCAAGAAATGAGTTGAGCCTCAAGACACGTTGAGGTATTTTCAATTTTTGTCTTTCAAAAAAATCAACTCATACTGCGAGAGGTGAGTTGAGCCTCAAGACACGCTGAGGTAATTTCAATTTCTGTTGTTAAAAAAAATCAACTCATATTGCAAGAAATGAGTTGAGCCTCAGGACACGCTGAGGTAATTTCAATTTCTGTTTTCAAAATTCAACTCATATTGCGAGAAATGAGTTGAGCCTCAAGACATGCTGAGGTATTTTCAATTTTTGTCTTTCAAAAAAATCAACTCATATTGCGAGAGGTGAGTTGAGCCTCGGGACACGCTGAGGTAATTTCAATTTCTGTTTTCAAAATTCAACTTATATTGCGAGAAATGAGTTGAGCCTCAAGACACGTTGAGGTATTTTCAATTTCCGTTTTCAAAAAAAAAATCAACTTATATTGCGAGAGGTGAGTTGAGCCTCGGTTCACATGCTGAGGTATTTTCAATTTCTGTCTTTGAAAAAAAAAATCAACTCATATTGCGAGAGGTGAGTTGAGCTTCAGATCACACACTGTGGTATTTTTTTCAATTTATATTGCGAAAGGTGAGTTGAGCTTTTTAATTTCTGCGAGAGGTGAGTTGAGCCTCGAGTCACATGTCGAGGTATTTTCAAAATCTGCTTTTCAAGATAAGTTTCAAAAATCAACTCATATTGCGAGAGGATCACATGCCGAGTAGAGAATAAAGATTGAAGCTGATTGAAGACGCCAGATTCTGTCTCCTTAAAGTTGCAGTAGAGTTGATCAAGGGCATCAGATCTTGCCTTTCTGAAATCGCAAAAGAAAAGACCACAAACCTTATCTCACTGAAGCGATAGAAGAGAAGATTGAAGTTGTAGATCTCACCTTTCTGAAGTTACAGTTAAGTAGATCGAAGCCATAAATTTCATATCCTTGAAGTTACATTGGAATAGATTGAAGCTACAAGGCGTATATCATAAGATGCAGTGGAGTGAACCAAAGCTACAAGATGCGGTGGACTGAAAAGGGACTAACTAAACAAGAAGAGTTCTAAAGCAAGTCAAGACCTAGCAAGACCGGGCAAATTTGGTCTTCTTTGAAAGTCATTGCTCTATTCCTGTTGCACGACAATGAGCAAAGAGGGGCAGCTGTAGAAGCCCAAATTGCCCGGGCCCGATTTCATCAAAACCCAACCGAACCTCTAAACCCACTAAAACCCTTAACCCATGACCCATTTACATCTACCCAAACCCATTACAAAACCCAAATATTAAACCCAATTCAAAAGCCCATTAAGCCCCCCCCAAAAAAAACCTAACCAAAAAAAAAAAGAAGAAAAAAGAAAAACCTAACCCCCCAAAAAAAACTAAGAAACCCTAGCCACCTAGCCACTTTCCCACTTGCCCCATTTTTCCTCCCATTTTTTATATCCATTGTCTACCACCATCACCTACAAAATAGAAAAAGAAATAATAGAAAATCATGTAAAAGATGGCTATAAAAAGCCATTCAAAAATCATGTAAAAGAGGAGGGGGATTTTACAAATATTGAAAAAAAAAACAAAAATCTCTTCAAATTTTGAACACAAAAGAAACATCAATAAAAAGGTTACATCTTTTTCTTTTTTCCTCTTCTTTCGAATCTTTTTTTTCTTTTTTTGTGTTGTTTTTTTCTTTCTTTATATATACATATATTGTTAAAAAAAATTTACCTTTTCCAGCCACCGTGGGCAGTGGCCGGCGGTGGCCGACGACGGGTGGCGACCGACGATCGACCAGTGACCGACCCCCTTGGCCGGATTTCCTTTCCCCCCTCCCTTCTCTCTTCTTTCCCCCTTCTTTTTTTAGGTATTTTATATATATTATGTATATATTTTTTAATGCCATTAGTTATATATTTCTTATGTATATATTCTTAAATCCTATAATATACATATATATATATTAAATACCATATTGTGTATATATTATTATTACAAATTATTACTATTGCTAGTATTATTATAACTATTATTATATTAGTGTATATTTTATGTACATATGTATATATATATTTTTGCACATATCATTATTTTATATTATTGTTGTAAATTTTTTATGTATATATTTTTTATGTACGTTTCCTAATATTTCTTTTATTGTAGATATTATTATTATTACATACTTTTATTATATGCATATATATATATATGTATTTTTATGTACATATTATTATTTTATATTATTATTACCAAATATATCATTTTTCCTATTTTATTATTAGTACATGATTTGTTTTTATTTTGTAAATATTATTATTATTGTTATTCTAATATTCTAGTATTCCATGTTAATATTTTTCATTAATGATATCATTTTTTTGCGTCCTTTATCTATTTTTAATTTCTCACTTTAGGAATATTTTTTTCTCATGTTTTAATTAATTTCAAAAATAAGGCAATGTACCGATTTGATATTAAGCCATCGATTTCATCGCTATGTTGGGTGAAATTCATCGGCTTATGTTAAAAAATGGGACACCCTTTCTAAAAAAAAATCGAAAACTAAAAATTCTCATTTTTCAATCGGATCACGATTAAATATTATATTGAACTCGTATTTTTGAAAATCAAGTCAACAAATGTTTATGAGATACCAATTTTGGGCGTCGCGAGGGTGCTAATACCTTCCTCGCGCGTAACTGACTCCCGAACCCCAATTTTTCTCTGAACTTTCACGTAGACCTAAATTTGGCCTTCTTTTTGTTTTAAAATAATTTTATTAGGTGTCCGACCACACCTATAAAAAAGGATCGGTGGCGACTCCCTTTGCTAATAAAATCAAAAGTTGGTTTTCAAATCTTTAATAAATCGCCACAATTAGCGACCAAGCGAAACTAAATTTTTTTTACGTCGCTACAGTGACCATAACAAAAACTTATCTATAATTTAGTGACTAATGATATAGTATGCCCTAAAGTTTATGTTCCCAAGCCGACATCATAGCTCGGTAAGTATCTTAGTATAAACCTACGTATGCTATTCCTTAAGAATGTTGATCCCCTTATAAGCATGCCATATATAATTCACTTAAGCCACATTATAATGTTATAAATCGATTCATTTAAATTAACTAGATTATGTGACTCAACTTACATTTTAGGGTGTGACCGTTAGGAGCAAAAAATTTTTGAAAAAATATTTTCTACATTTTATTGTGTTTGATAAAGAATGGAAAAATAAGTCAATTGAAAATTCTATCAGTAATGGGAGTGGTATTTTTTATTTTTTATTTTACTTCCAATCTTTTTGTAAGTAAACTTCTTTTTTCTTCAAGCTTAAAAAACATTTTCTTTCTTCCTACTTCTCTCCTCTCTCCCATCGACGATATAGACGGTGACCCTCGATGAAATATCGACGGTACTGGTGAACCCATCTCTAGATTCTTCCTCTAAGATTGTCGTCCAAATTTTAGACCTCAAGCTTTCATATTCTTAATTTGCATTATCTTTTACTTCCTATTATGTTTTCCATATTTACAACAATGTTATTACCTAAGCTCAAACCATAAAATGTATCATTAATTAAACTATTACATTAAAATTATGAAAATAAACATTTACAGTTAATGTGCTTATTTAATTGATTAACAATCAAATTTAATATTCAGATTAATTATGAAAAGAATTACCTTTTCAGTTGTGAAAATATTTCAGTTTTGTTTCACTTAAATTAATTTCTAGAAAATGAGTTTAAAGAAATGTCAAAAAACAATTAACATTTAATTATTCAAACATCAGAAAATATCACTTTAAAAATCATACTATTTCTAAAAATATATTTTTTGAAGATAATTTTTTTGTGAATCAAACAGACCTTGATTTTAGAAGTATTTACCAAACAACAAAAAATGTTATACATACAATCATCCAAACATAAAAAATATCAGATTTTTTGAAAAATCAACACATTTTTTAAAAATCATTTTTTGGAAGCTGTTTTTAGTGAAACAAATACAGTAAAAGTTCAATAGTCAATAACTTATGAAGTTCATTATTTAAAAATTTTATGGAAAGTTCATACAGAGATTTCTTTCCCTCCCAATACTTTAAAATCATAGTTTCTTAACATTTCCATACATGCATACATACATAATTCTCATTGATGGCTTTTGTTCAATATTTGATCCATATATTTTCTTTTTAACGAGGATATGGTTGGATCATTAATTTACTCAATATCACCTAAGGTAAGTTAGACCACATACTTTTAGAGCAAATTATCATATTGAATTCTTATTGGCTTACCTATTCATTTACTTTCTTTTCATCTCATTTAGTTAGAATTTGTAACATTCTCTAGAACCCCTTAGTTATACTTATATAATTTTTGAATAATTACAAGTAGAATTTTTTAGAATAAATAAATTTTGATTTATAAGTGTTAGTGGAACAGGTAGTAAGAGATTTGAGAAAATTTTAAAGACTAATGCATTGGGAGATAGGGGTGAGCATTCGATCGAATCGAATCGAATCGAATCGAATCGAAAATTTTTGAGTTAATCGAGTTTTCGAATCTTATTTTATCATCCTAACTTTATTTGAAATTTTCTCGAATCGAGTCGAGTGAGATGGAATTCGAATCGAATCGAATCGGATATATTTGTTCGAGTTAAATTTTAAAAAATAATTTTGGGTCCTTATAACCACTGTCACCCATCGTAATAAAATTTATCCACCTTAATTAAAATTTTTATTAACTTTCATCACCTCATAATTTATTTATTAATCTTTTATATACGGGTTAGCTTCTTTGTTTGCTTAGTTGCTTCAATTATCTTCAGATTCTTGTCACTATGTATTTTCGAATTAAAAAATATATTAGATGTAAAAATGTGATTTTTTAATAAAAATTATTTTAAAGATAAAATGTGAAATTGATACCAATATAAAATTTTAACATGAATATTTAATAGCATAATTAATAATTTAATTTTAATATAAATATTCAATATGACTAAACAATCCAATAATATAAATAATATAAAATTTGAAATTTAATTTAATAATATAAATAGTAGATATAATAAAATTATTACTATTTATGTTTAGTGATTTTTTTAGATAATTTTAATTTTTTATTTGAGAGTATAGGGTCAGAAGTAAAAATTTAGGGGGCAAATAAAAAGTTTTGGGAGATAAAAGTTTTGAGGGAAAGTATAGGGGAGAGTAAAATTTTGGAGGGAAAATATTAAAAAAAAATTGGGGGTGGAATTGGGGTAGATGGGAGGTGGGATTAAAAGGAAGTAAAAATTTTAAGAGGAAAATAGGAGGGAGTAAAAATTATGGGGGAAAATAAAAAGTTTTGAGTGTTTTTGGGAATAAAATTTTGAGAAAAAGTAAATGGGAGAGTAAAATTTTAGTGGGAAATGAATTTTGGGTAGATTGGGGGGTTGGGATTGAAGGGGAATAAAAGTTTTGGGGGGAAAGTGGGAAGAAGTAAAAGTTTTAAGGGAAAAGTAAAAAGGTTTGGGAGTTTGGGGTAAAAATGTAAAATATTATAGTTTGATATTCGAATTATTCGAATTATTCGAGTTATTCGAATTCGAAAACTCAACTCGATTCGAACTCGAAATTCGAAAAAAAAATTCGAGTTGACTCGAATAACTCGAATAACTCGATTCGTTTAACTCGAAATTCGAATTTTTTTCAATTTTTTCGAGTCGAATCGAGTTTTGCTCACCCCTATTGAAAGATACTAACCCAAGGTATATATTAAATTATAAGATTTTACAAAATGTTGGGATCAGAGTGAGAAATTAAAAGTAAAAAAGATTAAATTCAATTAATGATGAAATATGTGACAACATGAAGAGCAATTTTATCAAGAGTTAGCATGTAAGGATGATAGGTAGATTTTTTTTTATGAATAAGTTATAATATTTTAATTATTTTATTTTACATCATTATCACATTATATTATATTAAATTATTTTATTATTATAACATTTAGGATATTTTAAGTAAAAAGATGGAGAAAGTTTTCATTCTTTTTTTTCTTTCATGTCACCACCTTAAGGAAGAAGAAAAACTTTTCTTTCTACTATAATTTGGTTCTCCATCTTCATTTAGGGCATTTCTAAGCTTAAAATCAACAAATTTCTTTAAAAATCTTAGTTAAATCAAGTTACCCACAATTTGTTAGGAAATGTGTCCTTATTGTAGTAAACATGTAACTATTTTATATTTATTTGAATGATGAATAAATAAATTTCACATTTCACTGTTATGTCTTTTGTATTTTTGTCATTCATATTTTGCATGCATAGCGAAATTGTAATAAGAAAATATTAGCTCATTAATTGTCTAAGTTCAAACTAATGGTAAGTAGCATTGTAATAACGTTTACATTGCGAGAAAGATAACTTACTTCAGTAGATAATCTAAACGAATCCGTTATCTCGGCTAATCTTGGCTATCGGAGCAGTTGGCTCCACAGGTAGAGACATAAATGTATTCATTGGCAGAATGATACATTATACTAGACTCAATATGAGTTAATTCTGAATTCGTTTGTGAATTAGATCAGTTGTGACATTCAAGGTGTGATTGACCTAAATCCCTAGGTTAGTCACTGACCATGCTTATGTAACTCATGTGCTTTTATATTAGTGGAGGCTTATGCTTTAAAGATGATCGAGCCGATAGTCGGTATGTTGGGTACATGACTTGTGAATGGCATGGCTTTAATAGCAACAGTGGAATTCATAACTCAATTAAAGAGTTAACGAAATCCTTTCATTAACATTGTGTGGATTGATAAATATAGAACGTGGCCATGGGTTGCTTGTTCTGAACGAGCAATTTATCATAGTTATTTGTTGGCAATGACTATATTAATCATTAAGAAGACACAATGGCGACAATGAGATAAAATAGGATTGTATTGAGTGAATGGATTTAACTCAAATGAATCAAGGATATCATATGAGGGTAACACACACATGACGAGGTCATTGGACAAAGTAGTTGGATGACTTGCTTTCATAAATAGTATACAATAGGGAGTTTTCAATCATGGTACTTATTGTGGACTGACTCCATGATTAAGTAATTGTGAATTATCGAAACGATGCTTCTGGATATAATTGCAACTACTAGAGCCTAATTGTATATGTCTGATTGATCCATCCACTAGCTCAACAAAAGCTTGATTGGATTGCATTTGAATTTAAAGAAAATTCTACGACTTTGAAAATGATTTAATTGAGTCGATTTGTTTGATGTGAAATTAAATTGGGCGGTCATAAGAATTGTTCAACTAGAGATTTTGATTAAAGAATTTTCTTGAAAAACTAATTTGAAAAATCTAAGTGATTTTTGGGAAAAATTAATTTTGATCAAATAAAATAAAATTAATCAAATTAATTAAAATTAATATGATATTTTTGAAAATTAATTTTCAAGTCAGACAATTAGTCCAATAGGTAATTGAATTTGAAAGTTGGACCTGAAATCGTAAACTGGGCCTAGGAGCCCAAAACCGAGACCAAGACTCAAAAATTAGCGAACCAGGCCCAGTATGTGAAATCGGACTGACAGTCCAACTGGTGGCTAGATCAGATCGATCAGGTCGTTACTAGCTCGAACCGAACCGATAGAAATCGAACTAGCTCTAGGTGTTGACTGCTGCGACGACGACATTCAAGTGGCCGGCAAATGATCGACGATGGTGGGATTTCAGTATTTGAGTAGTGGAAGAATTACATTCCTATTAGGACTCTATCAGATAATTTGATTTCAGATAAATTATTCCAAATATAATATTATTTTAATAGATTTAATTTTAAATTTAATTTAATATTATTTTATTAATTTAATATTAAAGTAATTATCTTAATATTAAATTAAATTTAATATTCATCTTGTAGATAAATATTCTATTAATTTAATAAGATTTAATATTAAATTTAATCTAATATTTATCTTGATAAGTATTATATTAATTTAATATTAAAGTGATTAAGTTTAATCATATTTGAACTCTCTAAACTCTCCATATATAAAAAGAGCATTGGGTTATTATTTACACACACTTGAATTCAAAAGAAAAGCTGTAGGGAGAAAGTTTCCTGAAGAAATTATTTCAGAAAATTTCTAAAGATTTTTTTATTTACAACTTGACCTAAAAGTTTAGAGAAATTTGGAAATTACCCCATTGGTAATTTTTGTGAAAATTTTCCTAATTCGAAGCGAGCCCACACATGGTAGACATGAGCTTGAGGATAGCAGAGAAGACTACTCGGTCGAAGCATTCATCCTAGATGAATCGAAAATATACAATTTTGATTAAGTGTTTATTACTTTAGATATCACAATCAAGTTATTGTTTTAGAAACTTTTTTTAAAAAACTTTGGTTTTTCCTTAAATTATTTTTCGTTGCATTTTCCAAACCAGATTTTCCAACACAACCCAACCAACTTAGATTTTTGAATAAAAGTGGTGGGTTAATATTTGAAGAGAGTGAAAATCTAGACTATGTGAGAAACTAAAGTTCTAAGGTAAGATTTTCATGATTTAGTGCTAGTATCATGTTTATTTCATATATTTGAACATAAAATTTGATGTGAATCAAGTGTAATGGTTATCATGTTGATGTAAATTGAAGAGTAAGACAAGAAAGCAGATGGACGATGTGTAGACAAGGGGAAACAAGTAGAAAAAGCTTGAAGAAGTCTAATTTAGCTAAATTTATAATTACTTTACAATTATTTCTTACCTAATTAAGGTTGTAATTTATATACTGATGAACTAGTAACATCATGAATCTAAGTATTTGTAACTTAATAAGTTTGTGAATAATCCATGGAAATGGTAAATGAATGGGATTAATGTTGATGCAAATATATGTGAAGAAGAAAAAACTAAATTGTAAATGTTGAAAAGTTATGTGTGAATATGAAAGTACGAAAATTGATTGTGCTTGTGATGAATATGGAATTTGTAATAATGTTAAAGTCCTTATAGACAACTATTGAGATTGTAGGATATAGATGGCATGCCATTAGGAATACCATAGCGCACTTGTGAATTTAGCACTCTGCTGCTCTTGAAACTAGCATTTCGATGTTCCTGAATTTAGCATTTTGGTGCTCTCGATTTAACACTTATGTTCTTTCGTATTTGTGATTTCATTGCTTTTATCCTTCTTGTTCACTTGAGTCTACAATGGGCGAAAGTGAATGACACATGGTTTATGTGTAGATGATAAAGTATGGTAAGCAGATAAATGAAGATTAACCTTGTTGCTATTATGTACTTTAAGTATGACGATTTACTAAGATCATGTTAAATTGTTTATTTATTTTTTAAAATAGTTAAATAAAATCAATGGTAAGATTTAAATTATTTAATACTTACTAAGCTTTCACAAGATTAACATATGTTTCCAATGCGTAGGTAAAGATCATTTTGAACTGGCCTTCCTCATCCTCGTCTCATCATCAAGCAAGGATTTGAAGAGTATGAAACTTAAATTTTGGAGATAGATTGGCATGTACTTAGGATTAGAATTGTAATACCCTATATCTAACTCGATTACTAGGTCTGGGTACCAAATGTCACAATTAACCCTAGTTACTTAACAACATAATTCTAATTTATTTAATTCTTCTCCAGACTTAATGCTACGTTCACATACAAATTTAATCCAATTAATTAACTAACCAAAACATTTCCATATATGCACATCATATGGAATTCCTTATTATTCGAATGACTAACTATGTAGAAAAATGTCTTTTACAACATACCCATTTATTGAGTATTCCTATATACGTAATTTTGACAAATTGGAATCTGCTTAATTATATATTAATCCCGAGGCATAGCCTCTAAGGGCACCCTTCTATATGCATGATACCGGTTCGAATAAATCTACATGAATTCCACGAGGTCTGGCTTAGTCCCTTCCCATAGTTTCCATAACAGCCTATGGTCCTGCATTCAAGGCAAACCACTCATAAGTTTGAAAGAACTCAGTAAGATTCCATACATAAACTATTAGCTAATAGCATCTTGATGTTACGAGCAATGAGGATTAATGTATGTAAATAACTTCCTGATTTTTATATACGCTCTCACAATTTGGTTGGCATGGTCGAAACCTACATGCTCTTTTTGAATAGATTGTTGGCGGATAGATCTGTGGTGGGATTTCTCTAAGTTGTGCGCTCCTTGTCAACTCTTACAAATGACCCAAACTTCGTCTCAGATTTAGAACCTTTCTCTCCTGATAAACTTGTTAGATATCTTGTCTCATATCATGGGTTAACTCTAGTGGACTAGTAAACACTTCATCATAATGGCGGATTCTTGCCCTGATTCCTCCATTTCGCTCCAAACCCAAAATCTACTTACTGTATTATGCTCACATCTGTCTCATTGTAATTTATGTTGTGTGTATATCATTTTTAAAGGGAAATCCATTTATTTCCATCCTCGTATATGACCTTCGTATATAAGATTCAACTGATATTTGAGCACTACTCTTTCTTTGTGGAGTTGTACCTGTAAGATAGTCCCATTGGACTCTAACACCCCTAACCCGTATCCCTCGCTGAAACCGGGTTACAGAGCAAATAGACAGAAATTTCAAACATTTCATATTATCTAAACAAGTTATCAAAGCATCATTTTAATCCAAGTTATAAATATATCAAATCCAAATGAATTTTGCTTATTCATGAGCAATTAAACATAGAATTAAATTTACATGCACCTATCTAGATTTAGTTCAATTTACCATGCCATAATATGGCTTCAAAAGAAACACATATTTATATGTATAAAACCAACCAAAATTAAACTTATAATCTCATTTACAATTAAACCACAAAATAACTATTATTTAGACACCCTAGGTACATGCCGACACAAAGGATAAACATCACCACATTTGAGTTTGGGGTCATTGTTAGATGCTGAATCAGAGATCAAAAGTTAAGTACCTAACCTGCGCACGAGAAACAAAACCGTAAGCTAAGTATAAACTCAGTGGGATTTCTATAATTCGAATATTTAAAGATAAGAAATTATAAATATACAATTGAAATATAAATACATATTAATATTTAATTATTACAACAACTATATCATATTTCATTTGTTTCACAAATATCTCAATTCTCATACTTGCTATATAAATAGCTTTTCACAATTTATTTCACATTTCATTATACAATTGCAATATCCATTCCATAGTCATTTCATGAGTATATAACTCATATATTGCATGTACTTGCAACATATTTCTCATTCTATTTTCAATTCACTATTTCACTTCCACTTCCCATACCATACCATTTCAATATCAATTATAAAACTTTATTATTCATTTACCCCTATTAACACGACTCGGACTCGGACGGATACACGGATCCAACCAAAACACACCAGTTTGGCATCCGGTGCCCCATCGGATAATTCGAAGTAATAATTTGACACCCAGTGTCTTATCGGTTAAACTGAAGTAAATTGGCACCCATTGCCTCATCGAATTAATCTGAAGTAGTAAATTGACACCCAGTGTCTCATCGACTCGAAGTCGAAGAAATCCCTGAACTCTTCCAATCCTATGACATGCCATCTATATTCGATTCAGCTCGATACAGTTAACAGGGTTTCAATTCACTTTTTAAATACAACCAATATTCATTTCAATTCAAATAATCAATATATTCTATATATATACCAATTCAATCAATATAAATTCAATAACTTCATCACATACTAAATCAATCCATTTCAATTGCAAAACACAATAATTCTCACCTCAACACTTACCATATACATTAAATTGAATTATAACAATTAACAACTAAATCGGATTATAGAAATACAAACCAGAAATTCTGAGCTATTCCTCGTCAACTTTTTCTTTTCCCTTTTTAGTCGAGGATTCTGGTACGACGTTAGCTACGAAATTAAAACAATTAAAATTCATCAATACAATACAATTCAATTTCATATTGCATATTTCAATATTTACTTAACATTTGTCTAAATTCCAATTTAGTCTTTAAACCGAGATTAATTTTATTTCTTTACAATCAATTCTATATTTTCATTCAATTTTCACTTTAAACTAGATTTAACTCTCTAATTTCACTTAAATCCTTAAATTTCAAACTTTTCCCAATTTAGTCCCTATTACTCAAATTTATTCTACAATTCAATTCTTTTTCACTTTTAACTTGAAAATCTATCAATTTAATCCCTAATACTAAAATTATTCAACATTAACAACATTTAAAAACTCAATAATTTCTAAAATTTTGACATGGGTCAGGTAGTATTTAATACCAGGATTCCAAAAACATAAAAATTACAAGAAAAAGGGATTAAATTGACTAACCAATTGAGCTTTGAACTTTGAAACCCTAGCTTGCTTTCTCCTTCCTTTCTTTCTTTCTTTTTTTTTTCCTTCAGTTTTGTTTCTATTCTCTTTCTTTTTTCTTTCATTTGATTATTATAAGATAATATAATATATATACTTAACATTTAAGTTTTAATATTATAATATTATAATATATATTTTACACATGTTTTAATCTTACGCCGCTCATTTAATGCCAATGGCATATTTGCTTATTTAATCCCTTTAATTATTCTTTAATCTATAATTCAACTTTCACCCTATATGCAATTTAGTCTTTATACCTAATTACTTTTAATTCAAGCAAATTCATTTAACTGAAACCTAATTAACTACACAATTAGCTTCGTAAATATTTATAAATATTTACGAGTCCGATTTACAGTAACAGAATCCCAGGAATGCACTTTTTCTTTAATTTGGCCCTTTTTAATTAATTAACTATCGAAGCGTTAAAATTTCTTAACGAAACTTAATACTACCTTAATGACACTCCGTAAATATTTATAAAAATATTTACGGCTCAGTTTATAAAAACAAGGTCCCAATACCTTATTTTCTAAAACCACTTGAACTTAATAAACCACTTATATAACATAAATTATCAAATCAAAAACCTTTTTTAAAAATCACATTTGACTCGTAAATATTAAATAATAACATTTACTAACTTACTAGTCGAATTTGGTGGCCTCGAAACCACTGTTTTCGACACCACTGAAAAACAGGTTGTTACATGGACTTTTACTCTTCAAGATAGTTCGAATAGATGTTTCCTTAATCAAGTAGTCTTAAGGGACTTCCCAACCACTGATAGTCCCTAGTGAACTATCTCCTCACTAGCTCATGTAAGGCGGACTTCCCTTTTATAAGATTGTCCTTAGTAGGCTTCTCAACGCTAGATAGTCCTAACGAACATCCTTTTTCTTTTGTTGGTCATTGCGCAAATTTTTGTCTTCAAGATAATCCTTGCCGGATATTCCACATATAATAGTCCGTGGCAGACTTTTCGCATTAGACAATTCATGGCAGACTTCCCTTTTCTGGCGACCTCGTCGCTAATAAATACTTAGAAATTAGATATTGAGGACCGTCTTGCTTTCTCATAACCTATGTTAGCTTGTCTATCACCTTTGGCGGACACTTATTCACAAATAATCTGAAGGAAATACCCTTTTTTCCATGCATATCCACGCACAAAGCGCTTTCACATATTCCTCCTGCCTTCGCATCTTGGCTGGACCTCCTATTAACACGCGTGCCAGCATTTCCACACGTACCATAACCATTAAGAAATCATACAATGGTTTCCACTTATATGCCCTGGCAAGCTTCTTTGTTTATTATCTTAGCGAACTTCATTTTGCCATAAGGCGAACTCTGTCTTCCATAGATTTTTCTAACTGAATATCAGAAGGAATATACATGTTATCTGTATATGTGATCAAACATGGATTGTGGAACAATGACTTAAAGTTACGTAAACAAGATTATTTGTGTTTCGATCATATAGACCTCTATAAAGGAAACGGGTAAATACTTATGAATGATTAGATTGAAAGAGGTAAGTGGCATATTGAAGATGTTGATGGGTAGGAAATGAGTTATGAGCAAGGTATGGTATTGACGTGTAAATAATAATAGAAATTGAGGGAGTATTCACTAGTGACTATGTTGGAAGTTCAGTATAATATGATCATTTAAATAAGTTACCTGTTGAGATGTGCAGAAATGACACAAGTAAATAATGTTTTCCTCACTATGTTCTTAGGAACTTATATAGGTGTGTGTTTTGTTACAGGCAAATTGATAGGAGTCTGCGCTAGGAGAGACGATGCTAGGGCTACACCTAAAAAGTGGCGTATTAGGTTGTTATGCATACAGAGCAAGTTGGCGGCGTGTTCAAAGATTATAATACTCCTTAGAAATTCAATTGGGGTATCTGTAATAAATTAGGGTTCCAATTTGGATATAATTGTAATTTAATTTCCTCATGCTGTATATGTATTTGCTCATTGTATTTACTTATGTATTTAGTTTGAGATTTTGTAGTTAAGTAAGTTGTCTTTATCTATAAATTGTATAAGTAAATTAAGCTTTTGTTTGTATTTATTGGTAATACCCAAGATCTGGGTTCGATTGATCGAATCGGATTAAGGATGTTACACCCTCTTCCTTTCTTAGTCGAACTAAGGAGTTATTTTTCTATAAATAAATGACACTGGTAAAGCTATTTACACAATTTGAGAGATTGTTACACCGTTGAAAAATAAAGAGAATTTATACTCAACTATTAAATATATTTCTCCAGAATAACAATTCTACCGATTTCTATTAAAGAAGAGAGAATTTTCATTTTCACCAAAAAAAAAAGAAAAGAAAACTTTTTTCTAGTTTTATATTTTGATTCAATTGGTTCAAGTCCACGCTAGAAGCAAATCGTGGTATGAGAAGAGCAGAGAAGATCATTTGACTAAAAGCTGGAAAACATCAAGGATCTGCTTATCTAAAACACAAGTATGATTTCGGTCTAAGGTTTATTGCTATAAATATCATAAACTAGGTTAGTTTTCAAAATTTTAATTTTCTACTGTGCAAGAAAATCATTTTCAAATTATATTTTTCCAACACTCCATGTCTTGGGTCAAATTATATGTTTTTCTTTGACTTTTAACCCAATACTTTATAATTTAATTCAACCAATATTTGTTTTCTATTTTCAATATAAATATTATTTATTTAAGTATTTAATTAATCAAAATAACTAAATTAATTTCTTAATTAAATATTTTTGTCAATCCAATTCTAATCACGTTAAAGTCATGATAACTTTACCGTAAAAGAATTTTTGAGGAAATATATTTAATTTCATATTCAACGAATCATAATGACTAATAACTGAATTCAAATTCGAATTTCAATTATTTAATTATAATTAATTAAATAATAATTCAAAAACCTTAAATCTTGGGAAATCAACATACTTGTGACAACTTTTGGAAGGGATCCTAGCATTTATGGGTTGAGATGTCTTCATGGCGTTTGAAGATCTATCTCTTAGCTTCAAAACATATTTGAATCACTTGATTTTGAGTTCAGGAGCTCAAGTTATGACCGTTTTAGTAAAGACTACATGAGCAGAATTCTGAACGAGATTATGACGAGAATTACTAATTTGGCTTTTAATTCGAGTTTAAATCATATTGGCTTCAGCTTTTAGCTTATTTATTATATATGAGAGCAATATGTATTATCATCTCTTATTGTTTTATTATTATTTTATTCTGAATTTTTGATAATTATTAAGTATTTTAAGTTATTTAGGAGTTTTATGTTAAAAAAAAGTTTAGTTTAAAACTACTTCTTGTTTAGATTAAATTAGAGTTCTAGTATACTTAAGAGTTCTATTTTGATCTATTTAGCTAGCCTATATATAGGCCTTTGCATTGTATGCAATTCATTAATTACTCTTTTGAGTTTATAAATTAGGATCATCTTCAACTTTTCCTTAACAAGTTTCTTTCTTGGATGGGAAATTAGAGTCGCTTAAAGGGGGTTATGGATTCTTTGTGTTTCTAAGGCTTTTTAGGACTTCTACATATCATGTTCTGTCTTTCTATCTATCTTCTTTATTCGCTTCCTTATTCTTCTAATCTTTGATTTATTATTTATTTTAGTTATTTATTTTAATTGTTTTATTGGACTTGGATTCAATTTCATTTCAGGTTGTGTCAAAATTCAAGTTTCTTTCTGAATGTCTAGAGCCCTAAGTCAAATTCGCGACTTTGACAAACTTACGATCCACTTCTGCATTTATCCACATCATCCTTATCATATGGTATCAGATTTAGCCATTTTAGGTGTTCCTTATATATATATATATGTAAACTGATTTCTAGCAAATAGCCTCAAAACAAATTTTTTACCCCGACAATTTTCGGAAAAAAATATTTTTCAGTGGGTAAACGATTTTCAAATAATCTAAAATTTTACATACTATTTCTTGGCACTATTTAGAGTAGTAAAAAAATTTCCCACAAAAAATGATTGAAAAGTACAAAAAAATAAATACGAAAAAAAATAAAAAAATAAAAAAATATTCTGTGGGTTGAATTTTATGCTGAAACTTTTCAGATTAGATCTATATTATTTGAGGAGGCCCCAGTTTAAATTTCGTGATTTTGGAAATCGAGAACACCTCGAACAGAGTTTGTCAAGTTGTTTTGTAATTTTCGAGTTTTCGGGTTTCAGCAATTTTCAGTGACTTTTAGCCTTAGGTTTCATTTGTTTTTTATTATTATTTTTTATTGTTCCTTTATGCATTCTAACACTTTATTGTTTCTTGTGTTAGTAGGTTAAAGCACATTGCACAATCTTTCCCCTGTGCAACAAATTCTTTGATGTCTAGCTGATTTTGGACTCATAGTGCTATTAGGTTTGCTTTTTAGTTTGATCTAATACATTTTGATTGATTGATATAGTCACTTTTTAAAAGACTCACAAGATTAATTCTTACCTCATTGAGAATTTTATTTTTATTTCTGAGTGCATAACAATGAGGTTTGTTTAATTTTTCTTTTCTTGAGTGTTGTGTTCTTTTCAGGCTTTAATAATGATTCACGATACTATGATTGAGAAGTTGCAAAGGAAAATAGAGGAACTATTAGACAATGGGAGATGGTCAAACGAAAAGAGGAGTAAAATTGGTCTCTCACCTGTTGTGATATGTTATTGGTGTAATTCAAAAGATCATGAGGGTTTCCGATGTCCAATTAAATACCCAAATAAAGAGAACATGATTGAGCTATCACCTTTTGTGCAATGTTATGGGTGTAGTTCAAAAGATCAGAAGAGTTTCTAATGTCCAATTAAATATTCAAAAAGAGAAGAAAGTATGACTTTGTACCTTTTGTTGATTATTATTTAGTGGAAAAGAGATATGTGATGACGAGCTTTGTGAATTAAAAAAAGATGACAGTGAGAATTTTTCCTCGAATCTATGGAGTTAGATGAGATAGAAATGATATGTTCTCCTGCTGAGATGTATTGTACTGAATTGAATATTTATGATACTTGTGAGGGGGATATGGGAAGTGAGGAAAAATCATATGAAAATACCGAGAGAGTAGAGACCTTGAGTGATAAAAGTCTACTTGATGATCCAAATTTGGTGAGTGAAAATCCATATAAGGTAAAATTGAAGAGTTCTCACGAGGAAAAAAAATATGAAAAGAAAGAAAATACCCATACAAAAGTGAGGAATGATTATGTTTAACTTACCCTAACTCAAATGTTTAGTGGTGTTTCTTTATTGCAGGACTTCATGGATCCATTGACGAACTCTCAATTATATTACTCTAACATCGATAGACGATTTTACTTGTGGGAAATAGGTAAGTTAAATATTGATAATTCCCCACAAGTGCTACAAAGTAAGAAAGGTAAAGAAACATTAGAAATTTATTTAAGAAGGCATACCTTGAATGTTTTGATAAGAATGCTACTGGTTTTGTTTGCAAAATATTTCCTTACAACATGCTTTCTCGTTGGTCAAATTTTATTAAACCTTGGTCTGACAGTTCAACTGATTTTATGGGTTTATCTAAATTTGTAAAGGTTAAAAATAGTAATTTGTTGTATTAAATAAGTTTTTTAAAGCATTTTACATATTTTATCTTGCAAAAAAAATTTATCTTAACCTTTAACGATGATTTTTACATAATAATATTAAACTCTTGATTTTTATAATTATGTAAAATTCTTAACTCATCGTTGGAAATTCTTATGGATGACCATGCATATTAAAAGAAAGTTATAGGTTATTTTTACTTGAAGACTCATGTACCTAACACTTCATTGTTTAGTATTGATACCTTGTTTTAAAGGAGACATACATGATCGAAGTTGATTTGCAGGATCAAAATAATGCCTTAGATCCTAGAGATAGTTTTTGCACACAGAAAGCTTAGGTAAGTATTTTTTTCATTTTATCATTATTTATTCTAATCCTTTTCTTTTGTGTAGCTAAAGATTCAGGGACAAACTTCGTGAGGAATACGAGTAGCTCAGTCCAATTCAAAGGCCATAATAGAGATGGGCCTTTCTAAGTACTCAAGCAGATCAATGACAATGCCTAACAAATAGATCTGCCGATTTGATGACGAATATTTTTGAGGAAGAGGGGAATGATATGAGCTCAAAGCCCAAAATAAGGCTCATGAATGTGATGGCTCAAATTTCCTCATGCCTAATAACGAGGTCGAAGGTCAAGCAAATCCGAGCAAGATTGAATGGGACCATCCAAGACTTCATTACCAAGGCCCTAGATGCGTACACGACCGAAAATGAAAATCAAGATTCACTTTCTTGTTATCAAGAAAATCAAGAAACGAATCTTGGTCCAATTTTTCTGTTTCGAACAATTTCAAGAATCAAGAAAATCAATATTTCTCATATTGGAAATCTTGGTCCAAGAAACCGAATCTTGTAGCCAAGCACATCGATTTCATGTATGAGCTTGAACGAGCCATTTCGAGAGTCAGAATCACAAGACAAGTTTTGAAAATGGCCTGTTAAGATGTCTCTAAGCCCTCCTAATGTTTGGAAAGTAATTTAATTGAATATCGCCAATATATCAAAGTGACCCAAATTGTAAAAATATTTAAACTATAGGTCCAATTTTATTTTAATAGGTGGATTCATGTAATAATCAGCCCAGCCATTTATCCTTGGTAATTCCTATTAAAAGTCCACATTTAGAATTATTTTATTTTTTTTTGATGAGTGTTATGTTAGTTATTCCCTTAGGGTTAGGAAAACTTTTTTGAGGCTAATGAAATGCTTCACCCTTATAATACAATTAATTTATTTTCTTTTGTGATATATTTTTTTGAGTTATTCTTTGAATAGCTCTTGATTTTTTCTTTTAAGCGTGTTTTAAAATCTTCATTTTTTTTTTTT